>NW_027455150.1:0-44154 GCF_040206685.1 Ascaphus truei
TATTAGTAGTAGTATTGTTATTGGTGGTAGTAGTAGTAGTAGTATTGTTATTAGAATTATTAGTAGTAGTATTGTCAGTGTTATTATTAGAAGTGTTAGTATTATTATTTGTGGTACTATTTCAGCTGCCAAAATCTGGCTTTAGTATCCAGCTGCTTTATTTTGGGGTTATTAACATCTGATTACCGGGGTATCTCACGTCACTCTGATATTCTCCCTGCTACCTACCCCCTGCGTGTGTCCAATTATTGACACATGGTAATAACCGTGCACGGGTTCTGGCTGAACATGGTAATAACCGTGCACGGGTTCTGGCTGAACATGGTAATAACCGTGCATGGGTTCTGGCTGAACATGGTAATAACCGTGCATGGGTTCTGGCTGAACATGGTAATAACCGTGCATGGGTTCTGGCTGAACATGGTAATAACCGTGCATGGGTTCTGGCTGAACATGGTAATAACCGTGCATGGGTTCTGGCTGAACATGGTAATAACCGTGCATGGGTTCTGGCTGAACATGGTAATAACCGTGCATGGGTTCTGGCTGAACATGGTAATAACCGTGCATGGGTTCTGGCTGAACATGGTAATAACCGTGCATGGGTTCTGGCTGAACATGGTAATAGCCGTGCATGGGTTCTGACTGAACACTGAACATGGTAATAACCGTGCATGGGTTCTGGCTGAACATGGTAATAACCGTGAATGGGTTCTGGCTGACCATGGTAATAACCGTGAATGGGTTCTGACTGAACATGGTAATAACCGTGCATGGGTTCTGGCTGAACATGGTAATAACCGTGCATGGGTTCTGACAGAACATGGTAATAACCGTGCATGGGTTCTGGCTGAACATGGTAATAACCGTGCATGGGTTCTGGCTGAACATGGTAATAACCGTGCATGGGTTCTGGCTGAACATGGTAATAACCGTGCATGGGTTCTGGCTGAACATGGTAATAACCGTGCATGGGTTCTGGCTGAACATGGTAATAACCGTGCATGGGTTCTGGCTGAACATGGTAATAACCGTGCATGGGTTCTGGCTGAACATGGTAATAACCGTGCATGGGTTCTGGCTGAACATGGTAATAACCGTGCATGGGTTCTGGCTGAACATGGTAATAACCGTGCATGGGTTCTGGCTGAACATGGTAATAACCGTGCATGGGTTCTGGCTGAACATGGTAATAGCCGTGCATGGGTTCTGACTGAACACTGAACATGGTAATAACCGTGCATGGGTTCTGGCTGAACATGGTAATAACCGTGAATGGGTTCTGGCTGACCATGGTAATAACCGTGCATGGGTTCTGACTGAACATGGTAATAACCGTGCATGGGTTCTGGCTGAACATGGTAATAACCGTGCATGGGTTCTGACAGAACATGGTAATAACCGTGCATGGGTTCTGGCTGAACATGGTAATAACCGTGCATGGGTTCTGGCTGAACATGGTAATAACCGTGCATGGGTTCTGGCTGAACATGGTAATAACCGTGCATGGGTTCTGGCTGAACATGGTAATAACCGTGCATGGGTTCTGGCTGAACATGGTAATAACCGTGCATGGGTTCTGGCTGAACATGGTAATAACCGTGCATGGGTTCTGGCTGAACATGGTAATAACCGTGCATGGGTTCTGGCTGAACATGGTAATAACCGTGCATGGGTTCTGGCTGAACATGGTAATAACCGTGCATGGGTTCTGGCTGAACATGGTAATAACCGTGCATGGGTTCTGGCTGAACATGGTAATAACCGTGCATGGGTTCTGGCTGAACATGGTAATAACCGTGCATGGGTTCTGGCTGAACATGGTAATAACCGTGCATGGGTTCTGGCTGCTCCTTGAACAGCAACATTATTCATCCAACTTCTTCAATTGGGAGGGTTTGGCAAATTAATATCCCTCTGTTCAATTTGATCTATGTTGGCTATATATATTATATTTTATTTGTCTCAGCTACATGTTTGCACCATCCATATGCCACATGTTTAGCATATACAATACCATCAGATTATTTCAAGCCACCTAGGCTCCCATGTTTGTTGATACCAGATTAACTATCAACACATGAATTTAGTAGACATTGTTACTAGTGGCAACTGCACCCGAATGTGCTTCTATTTCCTGCGCGCTCTGCCTGCCTGGTGCGCCTCACTACTGTCATTGCGTTGTAATTGCTGTTACAAGGACACACAGTGATATATGTTTTAAGGGTTAGTTTCTATTAAAAGTTATATTTTACATTATTTGTGGTGTGCAATCAAGTGGAATCTTTTTGGGTATTATTACAAGTATTGTTATTAGTGGTATTATTAGAAGTATTATTATTATTGATAGAGTTGTTATTAGGGTTATTATTAGATGTTTTAGTATTATTAATAGTATTGTTATTAGGGATATTATTAGAAGAATTAGTATTGTGGTTAGGGTTATTGTTATTCGAGTATTATTAGAAGCAGAGCGAAATCACCTGGTGCCGAGGGGAAAGATGAGTCAGCGGGCACCACGATGCAGAAAAAATCGATGAGGCTGGACTGTGCTGCAACAAATCCTCTAACGCGTTTCACCCGCGGTCGGGCTTTTTAAAAAAAAAAAAAAGCCTGACCGCGGGTGAAACGCGTTAGAGGTGCAGGGGCACTCTTCCCTCCTCTGAATTTTTATCCATGTTTAAATAAAGGATTTGTTGCAGCACAGTCCAGCCTCATCGATTTTTTCTGCATCGTGGTCCCCTCGGCACAAGGTGATTTCGCTCTGCTTCTATTCAGCTGGAGCACACAGACCCGGAAACACACATGGATATATGTGAGTACTATCATGCTTTAAAGTGAGCTGCCCCACTACCATTGGTTTATTTTGGTCTTGGTGTATATCAGAGGTCTGAGGGGGTCCTAGGACATCCCCCATACAACTCTCTTTACCCTTGCTTAACCGTGGTTCATCTAGGGGTAATGCCTAAGCTCCAAGCATGCATCAAGGACATTATGTGTTCCGGTTTGCAGTGAACTATTACAATATAACTTTTTTGTACCAATGGGTATATGCTCTGCAGCACTAGTTATTCTTGGGGTCTTAACCTCAATATCTCCTATTATTAGAAGTATTAGTATTGTTATTAGTGGTATTATTAGAAGTGTTACTATTATTACTAGTATTGTTATTAGGGATGCTATTAGAAGTACTAGTGGTATTATTAGAAGTATTAGTATTGTTATTAGTGGTATTATTAGAGGTATACGTATTGTTATTAGTGGCTGTGACAGGGTAAATAAAAGCCACCAGTTGTATGCCTGGAAAACCTATGTCTAGCCTGCAGTGCAGCACTGACTAGGTTAACTTCAGCTGGGAACTTCAGGACAATTAGTTGGATCCCAGCTGCCTAATCAATGTGTGTTAAAACCCAGGCTGTAGACACATGGAGCTGGCTGTTGAGGAGAGAGGAGTAAGATACTGAAGAGATTACTGATATAAGGTCTGTTAAACAAAGTAGATGAATTATGAACTGTCTGTCTCCTGCATAGAAAAGGGTAACTGCCTGATTTATACACTGTCTACTAAAGAGAAACTGTTTTGTTTTGTCTGCTGAAGAAAAGCCATTTTTCTTTTGTTGCTGATGAAAAGCTATTTTTGTTTTGTGTGCTGTATATCTTTTAAGGCTAAATAAATAAGCCTTGTCAAGAAACCCGCGTGTGTAGTTGCATGTACCCTGCAACATATGGTGTCAGAATTGGGATTTTGAAAGGCCCCTGCAGTTAAAGGGCCATACATACACACACAAGAATGAAAAAAATGGAAGAATTTTTTTAAGAGTTTTTGTGCGAGCAGACCAAACAGCAGGGACAGTTAATGCAGGAGCAGGCCCGGCTGCAAGCAGAGAGAGATGAAAGACTTTTGCAGCAGCAAACCCAGCTCATAGCCCAGCAGCAGGCAGCACAGGAGGAGCGAATGGCCAAGCTGCTGACCCAATTCCAGGGGTCTGCCAGTCCAGAACTTGCAAGCAGACCTCCGATACTCCTGAGGAAAATGGCTCCGAAAGAGGATCTAGAGGCTTTTTTACTGACATTTGAAAGAGTTGCCGAAGCTCAGGGCTGGGCTACAGATCGCTGGGCAAATGCTTTGGCCCCGCTCCTCATAGGAGAAGCCCAGGCCTCATATCAGGGTCTCCCAGCAGATCAGGCAATGGACTAGCGCCAAGTAAAAGCCGCCATACTGGATCGCTTAGGTCTGACCCCAGAGACCTACCGGCAGCAGTTCCGGAACCTGAGGTACACCGCTAAGATGAGACCTCGGGTCCTCGCTCAGCGATTATTGGACTTGTGTACACGCTGGATACAACCCGAGGAGTGCACTAAGGAGGCAATTCTGGAGCAGGTGGTTTTGGAACAATTTCTACAATTAATACCCCCTTCCGCACGCTCGTGGGAAAAACGCCACGCTGCTGAAACCCTAGCTTTGGCGGTCCGACTCGTGGAGAACTTCCTTGGGGCTGAGCAGCAGGCGAGTGTCCTGGACCCGACTCCACCGGCACTTGCGGATGCCCAAAGAGGGAGGTCGGATCAATGGGGAACCTACGGCCCGTCCATACGCAACCGCCAAGTCCAACGGAAGGAGCAGTCGTTCCAGCAAGGACGGAGTCCAAATGCTGGTCCCCGCAGAGACCCTCATCTCCTTCCGGATGTCGGCTCGTCGCAAAATGAGAGGAACTTCCGAGGACGTCGCCCACAGGACCCACCAGATGCCTGGTCTCCAGTAACCGGTCCAGCGGAGCGCTATCCACAGCCCCCTCCTGCGAGCGAACCCTCCCCATGTTCCGCCTGCAGAGAACAAGGCCACCGGTACGTGGACTGTCCACAGATGGATTGTTCATTCTGCAGAACCGTCGCCTCGGCCTTTACTGGGGAAAATTACAAGCCCTGGCTACTTTGAGCCCTGATTGGGGGAAAAAACGTCCAGGCCCTTGTAGATTCGGGCTCGGGGAAAACTCTGGTCCTCCGGGAACTGTTACCGCCTATCGTGTGTTCTTTTGATTCCCCATGGAGCATAGAATGTATACACGGCGATGTAAAGACGCAAAGACGCTTGGACAAACAGGACTGGTTGCAGAAATCTGGGTTTCAAGGTGACCATTCTAGTAGTCAGAGGTCACAAGTGATGGCTGGAGATGGCCAAAAGGATGGGGATATGGGCCCTGGAGATTTACCAGACCTGTACCTGCCTGACTTTCGCCAGAAGCAAAGGGAAGACCCAGTCCTTGCTAGACAGTATGACAAGGTGATGAAAGTTGATGAACAGATTTTAGATGCACAGGGGGTGATAGTATTCCCCCATTTTGAGCTATCAAAGGATATCCTATATAGGGTGTGTGACGGGAGACGCGCTTAATAACACATTTATATTTCGTGGGTCCTGATTGAGCAGAACAGGTTGAGCAAAATAAACTGAGATTTATTCCCTTGATAGGCAAACACACGACAACTGCAGAATAAACTTAATAATTACACTTACGGGTAGAGAAACAGAGGATAATGTCCAGAAAGGTGCAAAGCACCAGAAGATTGTCCTTTAAAATGTAGTCCATTTGTAAATTGCCAAATAAATAGCCAGTCCAATCCTTCTGTGAATGTGCAAAGTCTTTTCGGGTTCTCTGGGATTTGCTGGATCCCCAGGGCTAACGAAATCCTGAAACAGGGCAAGTTTCCTTGTTGAGATGTTTTTAACCCCTTGCGTTCTGGAATCGTAGCCGCTGTACTTAGGTCTTATCCGCTTGAAGAAATCAGGTAGCAACAGCAACACAGCAACAACACAGGAATGAGGGGTACAGGCCTTTTTAAGGACAAGAGCCTGTGAAGTGTTACATTAGCCTCATCCCATTGGCAAGGAATTATCTTCCTCCTATCAGAACCTGCCATGTCACATGGGCAAATCCTACAGCCAACCCAGGTAACTCTGAGCATGCTCAGTAAGCAGCTTGGTAGCACTGCTAAGTAAAAAGGGGCCACTCATTTCTGGGGACGCAATGTCTGGAGTTTGGTCCCAAGGTGTGAAATATCTAGGAGGAGTAACAGGACCTGCTACTCAGAAACATCCTGATTAAGTGACACTAAGACTCTGAGGTCTTTCATGTATGCATAACATTTGTTCCTTAATGCATTACAAAGGCAGGCAGAAAAAAACAGCATCCTGCCTGTACATTTTAAAACTGCAACAGAAAGGCACTTTATCAAAAATATATGTTTCCCTTATGACAAAGTTATATTTTTAATATGTGTGTTCTTGGGGGGTTACACTGAGGCTGCACACCAACAATCAGGGTGCTGGCTCACTCCGTTCCTAAATTAGCAGTCTTAATGGAACGGCTCCTGTTATTCAGCACTGCAGTAGTGACTAGCCTGCAAAAAGTGAACAACGTGCCTATAGGGGAAAATGGTACAGGGGAATAGCACATAAAATTAACCCCTTCATCCCCAATACGAAATAGGGGTAACCAGCCGAGCCCACTGCCTTTATTAATGCGCTGATTACCCCCATTTTCGCCACAGGGTGAATAGGCAGACACAAACAGGGGAGGTCACCAAACAGATATTGGTTCCCAAGGCGTTTGTTAAATCTGTGTTCACTCTAGCCCATACTGTCCCTTGGGTTGGTCACCTGGGCAGGGATAACACATTGGACCGTATTTCATCCCGATTCTATTGGCCAGGGATGCATAGTGATATTGCTAAGCTATGTGCAGCATGTCCGGAGTGCCAGCTAACTAGTCCAAAAGGATAAAAACCAGCCCCATTGGTTCCTCTACCCTTGGTGTCAGTTCCCTTTGAGAGGATTGGGGTAGACTTGGTAAGACCTCTAGAACCTTCTGCGAAAGGACACAGGTTTATCCTTGTAATAGTTGACTATGCAACAAGGTATCCTGAGGCGTTCCCCACGAGAACAGCAACGGCGAAGCAAGTAGCCAACAAGTTGTTGGAACTGTTCTCACGGGTTGGACTTCCCCAGGTTATGTTGACAGACCAAGGTACAAATTTCATGGCTAAACTGATGCAGGATGTCGTAAAGTTACTAGAGGTCAAGTCTGTTCGGACATCGGTCTACCATCCACAGACTGACGGATTGGTGGAAAGATTTAACCGAACTCTAAAAGGGATGCTGAGGAAATTTGTAGATTCAGAAAAGAGAGCCTGGGATGAACTTCTCCCTTTTCTGCTGTTTGCAGTGCGGGAAGTTCCCCAGGCCTCCACGGGATTCTCTCCATTCGAATTGCTCTATGGCCGCCAACCCCAGGGAATCCTAGACCTCCTAAAGGAGTCCTGGGAGGAACATCAGTCCCCTTCTAAGAATACCCTGCAATATGTACTAGACCTTAGGAAGCGCCTAGATGTGGTCGGCCATTTTGCCAGGGAGAATCTTAGATCAGCCCAGGACAGTCAGGAGAGACATTACAATCAGAATGCTCGCATGAGAGTGTTTCACCCAGGAGACCAGGTGATGTTATTGTTACCCAGTTGCGAGAGTAAACTCCTGGCCAAATGGCATGGCCCATTCGAAGTACTCCGCCGTACGGGTGATGTGGATTACGCGATTGCTCAACCAGGGTCCAGGAAGGGTAAACAAATTTACCATGTGAACTTGCTGAAACCCTGGAAGATGCAGCGGTCTCTATTCATCCACCCGGTGGAGGAGGAAACGGACTTGGGTCCTCAGCCTCCATGGGAGAACATGAGTGATGATAAAATCCCAATGGGTAAACAGTTGTCCTCTGAACAAAAAGGGGACTTGTTAGCAATAATTACACAATTCCATGATGTTTTTTCTGACTTACCAGGACAAACTAACTTAATTTCCCATGCAATCGAGACAGCACCTGGGGTAAAAGTACGTTCCCGTCCTTATGGGTTGCCTGAAAGTCGTAGGGCTCTGGTAGAGAAGGAGGTACAAGAAATGTTACACTTAGGAGTGATTGAGGAATCATGCAGTGAGTGGTGTAGTCCACTAATTATGGTCCCTAAACCCGATGGGAAGGTAAGATTTTGTGTGGACCTCCGAACGGTCAATGCGGTATCCAAGTTTGACGCATATCCGATGCCAAGGGTGGACAAATTAATTGACGTCCTTGGTAACGCAGAATATATATCCACATTGGACTTGACAAAAGGATACTGGCGAATACCCTTAGAGGAAAAGTCCAAATGCAAAACAGCCTTTGCCACTCCCATGGGTTTATACCAGTTTGTGACAATGCCATTTGGACTGCATGGAGCCCCAGCCACATTTCAGAGACTCATGGATAAGGTACTGAGGCCCCATAGGAATTATACCGCAGCCTACCTAGATGACATTGTCATTTATAGTAAACACTGGCGGGCCCATCTAAATAGGCTGAAAGCGGTCCTCAAATCTCTAAGAGAGGCAGGGCTCACAGCCAACCCTAAGAAATGTGCCCTGGGTAAGGCGGAAACCAAATACTTAGGGTATGCAGTGGGAGGTGGAAATGTAAGGCCACTAGCCGACAAGGTAGTGGCCCTGAAAGAAGTTCCGACCCCCCAAACAAAAACACAGGTACGCTCTCTGCTGGGTTTAGAGGGTACTACCGGCGGTTCATCCCCAACTATTCGGAAGTGGCAGCCCCTTTAACGGGCCTCACAAAAAAGTGTGCCCCTACACAAGTGGTGTGGTCAAGGGATTGTCAGAAAGCCTTTGAGGACATTAAAAGGTGTCTATCAGAGGTTCCCATCCTTGGAAGCCCAGACTTCAACAGCCCTTTTATAGTGCAAACAGATGCATCAGAGATAGGGCTAGGGGCGGTGTTGTCACAACAGTTTGAGGGAGTTGAACATCCTATCCTTTTCCTGAGTAGGAAATTGTTCCCAAGGGAAAAAAACTACTCAGTGATTGAGAAAGAGTGCCTCGCAGTAAAGTGGGCAATCGAGGCTTTGAGGCATTACCTGGCAGGAGTCTATTTTACTTTGGTGACGGATCATGCTCCACTGAAGTGGTTAAATAGCATGAAGGATTCCAATGCTAGATTGACTAGGTGGTATATGGCCCTCCAACCCTTCTCATTTGAGATTCAGCATAGGCCGGGAAAAGAGAACGCAAATGCTGACTTCTTTCTAGAGAAGGGGTGGATGGTCGGGCTTCAGCCGTGCGTAGCCCCAGCCACACACTAACAGGGGAGAAATGTGACAGGGTAAATAAAAGCCACCAGTTATATGCCTGGAAAACCTATGTCTAGTCTGCAGTGCAGCACTGACTAGGTTAACTTCAGCTGAGAACCTCAGGACAATTAGTTGGATCCCAGCTGCCTAATCAAGGTATGTTAAAACCCAGGCCGTAGACACATGGAGCTGGCTGTTGAGGAGAGAGGAGTAAGCTACTGAAAAGATTACTGCTATAAGGTCTGTTAAAAAAGTAGATGAATTATGAACTGTCTGTCTCCTGCATAGAAAAGGGTAACTGCCTGATTTATACACTGTCTGCTAAAGAGAAACTGTTTTTGTTTGTCTGCTGAAGAAAAGCCATTTTTCTTTTGTTGCTGATGAAAAGCTATTTTTGTTTTGTCTGCTGTATATCTTTTAAGGCTAAATAAATAAGCCTTGTCAAGAAACCCGCGTGTGTAGTTGTATGTACCCTGCAACAGTGGTATTATTAGAAGAATTAGTATTAGTATTGTTATTAGTGGTATTATTAGAAGTATTAGTATTGTTATTGGTGGTATTATTAGAAGTATTAGTATTGTTATTAGTGGTATTATTAGAAGTATTAGTATTGTTATTGGTGGTATTATTAGAAGTATTAGTATTGTTATTAGTGGTATTTTTAGAAGTATTAGTATTGTTATTGGTGGTATTATTAGAAGTATTAGTATTGTTATTAGTGGTATTATTAGAAGTATTAGTATTGTTATTAGTGGTATTATTAGAAGTATTAGTATTGTTATTAGTGGTATTATTAGAAGTATTAGTATTGTTATTAGTGGTATTATTAGAAGTATTGGTATTGTTATTAGTGGTATTATTAGAAGTATTAGTATTATTATTAGTGGTATTATTAGAAGTATTAGTATTGTTATTAGTGGTATTATTAGAAGTATTGGTATTGTTATTGGTGGTATTATTAGAAGTGTTGGTATTGTTATTGGTGGTATTATTAGAAGTATTAGTATTGTTATTAGTGGTATTATTAGAAGTATTAGTATTGTGTTATAATGTTTCTGTTTATTTTACCCACAGGGTCTGAACGAGATGTCTCTGCTCGAGAGCGTCTGCTGGGTGTGTTCACTGGCGCTCTCGCTGCTCTGTGTGATATCCCTGTGTCACAGGACAGCCGCCTAGGCAAAGAAAAGGTGCGCTCTCACTCGCTCTATGCCTCGTACGCTCTCTCACTCTATACCTCGTGCTCTCACTCGCTCTATACCTCGTACTCTCTCTCACTCTATACCTCGTGCTCTCACTCGCTCTATACCTCGTACTCTCTCTCACTCTATACCTCGTGCTCTCACTCGCTCTATACCTCGTACGCTCTCTCACTCTATACCTCGTGCTCTCTCTCTCACTCTATACCTCGTGCTCTATACCTCGTGCTCTCTCTCTCACTCTATACCTCGTGCTCTCACTCGCTCTATACCTCGTACGCTCTCTCACTCTATACCTCGTGCTCTCTCTCACTCTATACCTCGTGCTCTCACTCGCTTTATACCTCGTACGCTCTCTCACTCTATACCTCGTGCTCTCTCTCACTCTATACCTCGTGCTCTCTCTCACTCTATACCTCGTGCTCTATACCTCGTTCTCTCTCGTTCTATACCTTGTGCGCTCTCTGTCTCTCGGGTCTCGCTCGCTGTCTCGGGTCTCGTTCACTCTCTCTCGAGTCTCGCTCTGTCTGTCTCTCGGGTCTCGCTCTGTCTGTCTCTCGGGTCTCGCTCTGTCTGTCTCTCGTGTCTCGCTCTGTCTGTCTCTCGGGTCTCGCTCTGTCTGTCTCTCGGGTCTCGCTCTTTCTGTCTCTCGGGTCTCGCTCTGTCTGTCTCTCGGGTCTCCCTCTCTGTCTCTCGGGTCTCGCTCTCTGTCTCTCGGGTCTCGCTCTCTGTCTCTCGGGTCTCGCTCTGTCTGTCTCTCGGGTCTCCCTCTCTGTCTCTCGGGTCTCGCTCTCTGTCTCTCAGGTCTCGCTCTCTGTCTCTCGGGTCTCGCTCTGTCTCTCGGGTCTCGCTCTCTGTCTCTCAGGTCTCGCTCTCTGTCTCTCGGGTCTCACTCTCTGTCTCTCAGGTCTCACTCTCAGGTCTCGCTCTCTGTCTCTCGGGTCTCGCTCTCTGTCTCTCGGGTCTCACTCTCAGGTCTCGCTCTCTGTCTCTCGGGTCTCGCTCTCTGTCTCTCGGGTCTCGCTGTCTGTCTCTCGGGTCTCGCTCTCTGTCTCTCGGGTCTCCCTCTCTGTCTCTCGGGTCTCGCTCTCTGTCTCTCAGGTCTCGCTCTCTGTCTCTCGGGTCTCGCTCTCTGTCTATCGGGTCTCGCTCTCTGTCTCTCGCGTCTCGCTCTCTGTCTCTCGGGTCTCGCTCTCTGTCTCTCGCGTCTCGCTCTCTGTCTCTCGGGTCTCGCTCTCTGTCTCTCAGGTCTCACTCTCTGTCTCTCGGGTCTCGCTCTCTGTCTCTCGGGTCTCACTCTCTGTCTCTCGGGTCTCGCTCTCTGTCTCTCGGGTCTCGCTCTCTGTCTCTCGGGTCTCGCTCTCTGTCTCTCGGGTCTCGCTCTCTGTCTCTCAGGTCTCACTCTGTCTCTCAGGTCTCACTCTCTGTCTCTCGGGTCTCGCTCTCGCGTCTCGCTCTCTGTCTCTCGGGTCTCACTCTCTGTCTCTCGGGTCTCACTCTCTGTCTCTCGGGTCTCGCTCTCTGTCTCGCTCTCTGTCTCTCGGGTCTCGCTCTCTGTCTCGCTCTCTGTCTCTCGGGTCTCGCTCTCTGTCTCTCAGGTCTCGCTCTCTGTCTCTCGGGTCTCACTCTCTGTCTCTCGGGTCTCGCTCTCTGTCTCTCGGGTCTCGCTCTCTGTCTCTCGGGTCTCACTCTCAGGTCTCGCTCTCTGTCTCTCGGGTCTCGCTCTCTGTCTCTCGGGTCTCGCTGTCTGTCTCTCGGGTCTCGCTCTCTGTCTCTCGGGTCTCCCTCTCTGTCTCTCGGGTCTCGCTCTCTGTCTCTCGGGTCTCGCTCTCTGTCTATCGGGTCTCGCTCTCTGTCTCTCGCGTCTCGCTCTCTGTCTCTCGGGTCTCGCTCTCTGTCTCTCGGGTCTCGCTCTCTGTCTCTCGCGTCTCGCTCTCTGTCTCTCGCGTCTCTCTCTCTGTCTCTCGGGTCTCGCTCTCTGTCTCTCGGGTCTCGCTCTCTGTCTCTCGGGTCTCGCTCTCTGTCTCTCGGGTCTCGCTCTCTGTCTCTCGGGTCTCGCTCTCTGTCTCTCGGGTCTCGCTCTCTGTCTCTCGGGTCTCGCTCTCTGTCTCTCGCGTCTCGCTCTCTGTCTCTCGGGTCTCGCTCTCTGTCTCTCGGGTCTCCCTATCTGTCTCTCAGGTCTCGCTCTCTGTCTCTCAGGTCTCGCTCTCTGTCTCGCTCTCTGTCTCTCGGGTCTCGTTCTCTGTCTCTCAGGTCTCGCTCTCTGTCTCTCGGGTCTCATTCTCTGTCTCTCGGGTCTGTCTCTCGGGTCTCGCTCTCTGTCTCTCAGGTCTCGCTCTCTGTCTCTCGGGTCTCCCTCTCTGTCTCTCGGGTCTCTCTCTCTGTCTCTCGGGTCTCACTCTCTGTCTCTCAGGTCTCGCTCTCTGTCTCTCGGGACTCGCTCTCTGTCTCTCAGGTCTCACTATCTGTCTCTCGGGTCTCGCTCTCTGTCTCTCGGGTCTCGCTCTCTGTCTCTCAGGTCTCGCTCTCTGTCTCTCAGGTCTCGCTCTCTGTCTCTCGGGTCTCGCTCTCTGTCTCTCGGGTCTCGCTCTCTGTCTCTCGGGTCTCGCTCTCTGTCTCTCGGGTCTCGCTCTCTGTCTCTCGCGTCTCGCTATCTGTCTCTCGGGTCTCGCTCTCTGTCTCTCGGGTCTCGCTCTCTGTCTCTCTGGTCTCGCTCTCTGTCTCTCAGGTCTCGCTCTCTGTCTCTCGGGTCTCGCTCTCTGTCTCTCGGGTCTCGCTCTCTGTCTCTCGGGTCTCGCTCTCTGTCTCTCGGGTCTCGCTCTCTGTCTCTCGGGTCTCGCTCTCTGTCTCTCAGGTCTCGCTCTCTGTCTCTCGGGTCTCACTCTCTGTCTCTCAGGTCTCACTCTCAGGTCTCGCTCTCTGTCTCTCGGGTCTCGCTCTCTGTCTCTCGGGTCTCACTCTCAGGTCTCGCTCTCTGTCTCTCGGGTCTCGCTCTCTGTCTCTCGGGTCTCGCTGTCTGTCTCTCGGGTCTCGCTCTCTGTCTCTCGGGTCTCCCTCTCTGTCTCTCGGGTCTCGCTCTCTGTCTCTCAGGTCTCGCTCTCTGTCTCTCGGGTCTCGCTCTCTGTCTATCGGGTCTCGCTCTCTGTCTCTCGCGTCTCGCTCTCTGTCTCTCGGGTCTCGCTCTCTGTCTCTCGCGTCTCGCTCTCTGTCTCTCGGGTCTCGCTCTCTGTCTCTCAGGTCTCACTCTCTGTCTCTCGGGTCTCGCTCTCTGTCTCTCGGGTCTCACTCTCTGTCTCTCGGGTCTCGCTCTCTGTCTCTCGGGTCTCGCTCTCTGTCTCTCGGGTCTCGCTCTCTGTCTCTCGGGTCTCGCTCTCTGTCTCTCAGGTCTCACTCTGTCTCTCAGGTCTCACTCTCTGTCTCTCGGGTCTCGCTCTCGCGTCTCGCTCTCTGTCTCTCGGGTCTCACTCTCTGTCTCTCGGGTCTCACTCTCTGTCTCTCGGGTCTCGCTCTCTGTCTCGCTCTCTGTCTCTCGGGTCTCGCTCTCTGTCTCGCTCTCTGTCTCTCGGGTCTCGCTCTCTGTCTCTCAGGTCTCGCTCTCTGTCTCTCGGGTCTCACTCTCTGTCTCTCGGGTCTCGCTCTCTGTCTCTCGGGTCTCGCTCTCTGTCTCTCGGGTCTCACTCTCAGGTCTCGCTCTCTGTCTCTCGGGTCTCGCTCTCTGTCTCTCGGGTCTCGCTGTCTGTCTCTCGGGTCTCGCTCTCTGTCTCTCGGGTCTCCCTCTCTGTCTCTCGGGTCTCGCTCTCTGTCTCTCGGGTCTCGCTCTCTGTCTATCGGGTCTCGCTCTCTGTCTCTCGCGTCTCGCTCTCTGTCTCTCGGGTCTCGCTCTCTGTCTCTCGGGTCTCGCTCTCTGTCTCTCGCGTCTCGCTCTCTGTCTCTCGCGTCTCTCTCTCTGTCTCTCGGGTCTCGCTCTCTGTCTCTCGGGTCTCGCTCTCTGTCTCTCGGGTCTCGCTCTCTGTCTCTCGGGTCTCGCTCTCTGTCTCTCGGGTCTCGCTCTCTGTCTCTCGGGTCTCGCTCTCTGTCTCTCGGGTCTCGCTCTCTGTCTCTCGCGTCTCGCTCTCTGTCTCTCGGGTCTCGCTCTCTGTCTCTCGGGTCTCCCTATCTGTCTCTCAGGTCTCGCTCTCTGTCTCTCAGGTCTCGCTCTCTGTCTCGCTCTCTGTCTCTCGGGTCTCGTTCTCTGTCTCTCAGGTCTCGCTCTCTGTCTCTCGGGTCTCATTCTCTGTCTCTCGGGTCTGTCTCTCGGGTCTCGCTCTCTGTCTCTCAGGTCTCGCTCTCTGTCTCTCGGGTCTCCCTCTCTGTCTCTCGGGTCTCTCTCTCTGTCTCTCGGGTCTCACTCTCTGTCTCTCAGGTCTCGCTCTCTGTCTCTCGGGACTCGCTCTCTGTCTCTCAGGTCTCACTATCTGTCTCTCGGGTCTCGCTCTCTGTCTCTCGGGTCTCGCTCTCTGTCTCTCAGGTCTCGCTCTCTGTCTCTCAGGTCTCGCTCTCTGTCTCTCGGGTCTCGCTCTCTGTCTCTCGGGTCTCGCTCTCTGTCTCTCGGGTCTCGCTCTCTGTCTCTCGGGTCTCGCTCTCTGTCTCTCGCGTCTCGCTATCTGTCTCTCGGGTCTCGCTCTCTGTCTCTCGGGTCTCGCTCTCTGTCTCTCTGGTCTCGCTCTCTGTCTCTCAGGTCTCGCTCTCTGTCTCTCGGGTCTCGCTCTCTGTCTCTCGGGTCTCGCTCTCTGTCTCTCGGGTCTCGCTCTCTGTCTCTCGGGTCTCGCTCTCTGTCTCTCGGGTCTCGCTCTCTGTCTCTCAGGTCTCACTCTGTCTCTCGGGTCTCGCTCTCTGTCTCTCGGGTCTCACTCTCTGTCTCTCGGGTCTCGCTCTCTGTCTCTCGGGTCTCGCTCTCTGTCTCTCGGGTCACGCTCTCTGTCTCTCGGGTCTCGCTCTCTGTCTCTCGGGTCTCGCTCTCTGTCTCTCGGGTCTCGCTCTCTGTCTCTCGGGTCTCGCTCTCTGTCTCTCGGGTCTCGATCTCTGTCTCTCGGGTCTCGCTCTCAGGTCTCGCTCTCTGTCTCTCAGGTCTCACTCTCTGTTTCTCGGGTCTCGCTCTCTGTCTCTCAGGTCTCGCTCTCTATCTCTCGCGTCTCGCTCTCTGTCTCTCGGGTCTCACTCTCGGGTCTCGCTCTCTGTCTCTCGGGTCTCGCTCTCTGTCTCTCGGGTCTCGCTCTCTGTCTCTCGGGTCTCGCTCTCTGTCTCTCGGGTCTCGCTCTCTGTCTCTCGGGTCTCCCTCTCTGTCTCTCGGGTCTGGCTCTCTGTCTCTCAGGTCTCACTCTCTGTCTCTCGGGTCTCGCTCTCTGTCTCTCGGGTCTCCCTCTCAGGTCTCACTCTCTGTCTCTCGGGTCTCGCTCTCTGTCTCTCGGGTCTCACTCTCGGGTCTCGCTCTCTGTCTCTCGGGTCTCGCTCTCTGTCTCTCGGGTCTCCCTCTCTGGTCTCACTCTCTGTCTCTTGGGTCTCACTCTCTGTCTCTCGGGTCTCCCTCTCTGGTCTCACTCTTTGTCTCTCGGATCTCGCTCTCTGTCTCTCAGGTCTCACTCTCTGTCTCTCGGGTCTCGCTCTCTGTCTCTCGGGTCTCCCTCTCAGGTCTCACTCTCTGTCTCTCGGGTCTCGCTCTCTGTCTCTCAGGTCTCACTCTCTGTCTCTCGGGTCTCCCTCTCTGGTCTCACTCTTTGTCTCTCGGATCTCGCTCTCTGTCTCTCAGGTCTCACTCTCAGGTCTCACTCTCTGTCTCTCGGGTCTCACTCTCGGGTCTCGCTCTCTGCCTCTCGGGTCTCACTCTCTGTCTCTCGGGTCTCACTCTCGGGTCTCGCTCTCTGTCTCTCGGGTCTCACTCTCTGTCTCTCGGGTCTCACTCTCTGTCTCTCGGGTCTCCCTCTCTGGTCTCACTCTTTGTCTCTCGGATCTCGCTCTCTGTCTCTCAGGTCTCACTCTCTGTCTCTCGGGTCTCGCTCTCTGTCTCTCGGGTCTCCCTCTCTGGTCTCACTCTTTGTCTCTCGGATCTCGCTCTCTGTCTCTCAGGTCTCACTCTCTGTCTCTCGGGTCTCGCTCTCTGTCTCTCGGGTCTCCCTCTCAGGTCTCACTCTCTGTCTCTCGGGTCTCGCTCTCTGTCTCTCAGGTCTCACTCTCTGTCTCTCGGGTCTCCCTCTCTGGTCTCACTCTTTGTCTCTCGGATCTCGCTCTCTGTCTCTCAAGTCTCACTCTCAGGTCTCACTCTCTGTCTCTCGGGTCTCACTCTCTGTCTCTCGGGTCTCACTCTCTGTCTCTCGGGTCTCACTCTCTGTCTCTCGGGTCTCACTCTCGGGTCTCGCTCTCTGTCTCTCGGGTCTCACTCTCTGTCTCTCGGGTCTCGCTCTCTGTCTCTCGGGTCTCGCTCTCTGTCTCTCAGGTCTCGCTCTCTGTCTCTCAGGTCTCACTCTCAGGTCTCGCTCTCTGTCTCTCGGGTCTCGCTCTCTGTCTCTCGGGTCTCGCTCTCTGTCTCTCGGGTCTCGCTCTCTGTCTCTCAGGTCTCACTCTCTGTCTCTCGGGTCTCACTCTCTGTCTCTCGGGTCTCACTCTCTGTCTCTCGGGTCTCACTCTCTGTCTCTCGGGTCTCGCTCTCTGTCTCTCGGGTCTCATTCTCTGTCTCTCGGGTCTGTCTCTCGGGTCTTGCTCTCTGTCTCTCAGGTCTCGCTCTCTGTCTCGCTCTCTGTCTCTCGGGTCTCGCTCTCTGTCTCTCAGGTCTCGCTCTCTGTCTCTCGGGTCTCATTCTCTGTCTCTCGGGTCTGTCTCTCGGGTCTCTCTCTCTGTCTCTCAGGTCTCACTCTCTGTCTCTCAGGTCTCGCTCTCTGTCTCTCGGGACTCGCTCTCTGTCTCTCAGGTCTCACTATCTGTCTCTCGGGTCTCGCTCTCTGTCTCTCGGGTCTCGCTCTCTGTCTCTCAGGTCTCGCTCTCTGTCTCTCGGGTCTCGCTCTCTGTCTCTCGGGTCTCGCTCTCTGTCTCTCGGGTCTCGCTCTCTGTCTCTCGGGTCTCGCTCTCTGTCTCTCGGGTCTCGCTCTCTGTCTCTCGCGTCTCGCTATCTGTCTCTCGGGTCTCGCTCTCTGTCTCTCTGGTCTCGCTCTCTGTCTCTCAGGTCTCGCTCTCTGTCTCTCGGGTCTCGCTCTCTGTCTCTCGGGTCTCGCTCTCTGTCTCTCGGGTCTCGCTCTCTGTCTCTCGGGTCTCACTCTCTGTCTCTCGGGTCTCGCTCTCTGTCTCTCGGGTCTCGCTCTCTGTCTCTCGGGTCTCGATCTCTGTCTCTCGGGTCTCGCTCTCAGGTCTCGCTCTCTGTCTCTCAGGTCTCACTCTCTGTTTCTCGGGTCTCGCTCTCTGTCTCTCAGGTCTCGCTCTCTATCTCTCGCGTCTCGCTCTCTGTCTCTCGGGTCTCACTCTCGGGTCTCGCTCTCTGTCTCTCGGGTCTCGCTCTCTGTCTCTCGGGTCTCGCTCTCTGTCTCTCGGTTCTCGCTCTCTGTCTCTCGGGTCTCGCTCTCTGTCTCTCGGGTCTCCCTCTCTGTCTCTCGGGTCTGGCTCTCTGTCTCTCAGGTCTCACTCTCTGTCTCTCGGGTCTCGCTCTCTGTCTCTCGGGTCTCCCTCTCAGGTCTCACTCTCTGTCTCTCGGGTCTCGCTCTCTGTCTCTCAGGTCTCACTCTCTGTCTCTCGGGTCTCACTCTCGGGTCTCGCTCTCTGTCTCTCGGGTCTCGCTCTCTGTCTCTCGGGTCTCCCTCTCTGGTCTCACTCTCTGTCTCTTGGGTCTCACTCTCTGTCTCTCGGGTCTCCCTCTCTGGTCTCACTCTTTGTCTCTCGGATCTCGCTCTCTGTCTCTCAGGTCTCACTCTCTGTCTCTCGGGTCTCGCTCTCTGTCTCTCGGGTCTCCCTCTCAGGTCTCACTCTCTGTCTCTCGGGTCTCGCTCTCTGTCTCTCAGGTCTCACTCTCTGTCTCTCGGGTCTCCCTCTCTGGTCTCACTCTTTGTCTCTCGGATCTCGCTCTCTGTCTCTCAGGTCTCACTCTCAGGTCTCACTCTCTGTCTCTCGGGTCTCACTCTCGGGTCTCGCTCTCTGTCTCTCGGGTCTCACTCTCTGTCTCTCGGGTCTCACTCTCGGGTCTCGCTCTCTGTCTCTCGGGTCTCACTCTCTGTCTCTCGGGTCTCACTCTCTGTCTCTCGGGTCTCCCTCTCTGGTCTCACTCTTTGTCTCTCGGATCTCGCTCTCTGTCTCTCAGGTCTCACTCTTGGGTCTCGCTCTCTGTCTCTCGGGTCTCGCTCTCTGTCTCTCGGGTCTGTCTCTCGGGTCTCGCTCTCTGTCTCTCAGGTCTCGCTCTCTGTCTCTCGGGTCTCGCTCTCTGTCTCTCAGGTTTCACTCTCTGTCTCTCAGGTCTCAGGTCTCACTCTCTGTCTCTCAGGTCTCGCTCTCTGTCTCTCAGGTCTCACTCTCGGGTCTCACTCTCTGTCTCTCAGGTCTCACTCTCTGTCTCTCAGGTCTCACTCTCTGTCTCTCGGGTCTCGCTCTCTGTCTCTCGGGTCTCGCTCTCTGTCTCTCGGGTCTCGCTCTCTGTCTCTCAGGTCTCCCTCTCTGTCTCTCGGGTCTTGCTCTCTGTCTCTCAGGTCTCACTCTCTGTCTCTCGGGTCTCGCTCTTTGTCTCTCGGGTCTCACTCTCTGTCTCTCAGGTCTCACTCTCTGTCTCTCGGGTCTCGCTCTCTGTCTCTCAGGTCTCGCTCTCTGTCTCTCAGGTCTCGCTCTCTGTCTCTCGGGTCTCACTCTCCGTCTCTCAGGTCTCACTCTCGGGTCTCACTCTCTGTCTCTCAGGTCTCACTCTCTTTCTCTCAGGTCTCACTCTCTGTCTCTCGGGTCTCACTCTCAGGTCTCGCTCTCTGTCTCTCGGGTCTCGCTCTCTGTCTCTCAGGTCTCACTCTCAGGTCTCGCTCTCTGTCTCTCGGGTCTCGCTCTCTGTCTCTCGGGTCTCGCTCTCTGTCTCTCGGGTCTCGCTCTCTGTCTCTGAGGTCTCGCTCTCTGTCTCTCGGGTCTCGCTCTCTGTCTCTCAGGTTTCACTCTCTGTCTCTCAGGTCTCACTCTCAGGTCTCGCTCTCTGTCTCTCGGGTCTCACTCTCTGTCTCTCAGGTCTCACTCTCGGGTCTCACTCTCTGTCTCTCAGGTCTCACTCTCAGGTCTCGCTCTCTATCTCTCAGGTTTCACTCTCTGTCTCTCAGGTCTCACTCTCGGGTCTCACTCTCTGTCTCTCAGGTCTCACTCTCAGGTCTCACTCTCTGTCTCTCAGGTCTCACTCTCTGTCTCTCAGGTCTCACTCTCGGGACTCACTCTCTGTCTCTCAGGTCTCACTCTCTGTCTCTCAGGTCTCACTCTCAGGTCTCACTCTCTGTCTCTCAGGTCTCGCTCTCTGTCTCTCGGGTCTCACTCTCTGTCTCTCAGGTCTCACTCTCAGGTCTCACTCTCTGTCTCTCAGGTCTCACTCTCAGGTCTCGCTCTCTGTCTCTCAGGTCTCACTCTCAGGTCTCGCTCTCTGTCTCTCAGGTCTCACTCTCGGGTCTCACTCTCTGTCTCTCAGGTCTCACTCTCTGTCTCTCAGGTCTCGCTCTCTGTCTCTCGGGTCTCACTCTCTGTCTCTCAGGTCTCACTCTCAGGTCTCACTCTCTGTCTCTCAGGTCTCACTCTCAGGTCTCGCTCTCTGTCTCTCAGGTCTCACTCTCTGTCTCTCAGGTCTCACTCTCGGGTCTCACTCTCTGTCTCTCAGGTCTCACTCTCTGTCTCTCAGGTCTCACTCTCAGGTCTCACTCTCTGTCTCTCGGGTCTCGCTCTCTGTCTCTCGGGTCTCCCTCTCAGGTCTCACTCTCTGTCTCTCGGGTCTCGCTCTCTGTCTCTCAGGTCTCACTCTCTGTCTCTCGGGTCTCCCTCTCTGGTCTCACTCTTTGTCTCTCGGATCTCGCTCTCTGTCTCTCAGGTCTCACTCTCAGGTCTCACTCTCTGTCTCTCGGGTCTCACTCTCGGGTCTCGCTCTCTGTCTCTCGGGTCTCACTCTCTGTCTCTCGGGTCTCACTCTCGGGTCTCGCTCTCTGTCTCTCTGGTCTCGCTCTCTGTCTCTCGGGTCTCGCTCTCTGTCTCTCAGGTCTCACTCTCTGTCTCTCGGGTCTCGCTCTTTGTCTCTCGGGTCTCACTCTCTGTCTCTCAGGTCTCACTCTCTGTCTCTCGGGTCTCGCTCTCTGTCTCTCAGGTCTCGCTCTCTGTCTCTCAGGTCTCGCTCTCTGTCTCTCGGGTCTCACTCTCCGTCTCTCAGGTCTCACTCTCGGGTCTCACTCTCTGTCTCTCAGGTCTCACTCTCTTTCTCTCAGGTCTCACTCTCTGTCTCTCGGGTCTCACTCTCAGGTCTCGCTCTCTGTCTCTCAGGTCTCACTCTCAGGTCTCGCTCTCTGTCTCTCGGGTCTCGCTCTCTGTCTCTCGGGTCTCGCTCTCTGTCTCTCGGGTCTCGCTCTCTGTCTCTCGGGTCTCGCTCTCTGTCTCTGAGGTCTCGCTCTCTGTCTCTCGGGTCTCGCTCTCTGTCTCTCAGGTTTCACTCTCTGTCTCTCAGGTCTCACTCTCAGGTCTCGCTCTCTGTCTCTCGGGTCTCACTCTCTGTCTCTCAGGTCTCACTCTCGGGTCTCACTCTCTGTCTCTCAGGTCTCACTCTCAGGTCTCGCTCTCTATCTCTCAGGTTTCACTCTCTGTCTCTCAGGTCTCACTCTCGGGTCTCACTCTCTGTCTCTCAGGTCTCACTCTCAGGTCTCACTCTCTGTCTCTCAGGTTTCACTCTCTGTCTCTCAGGTCTCACTCTCGGGTCTCACTCTCTGTCTCTCAGGTCTCACTCTCTGTCTCTCAGGTCTCACTCTCAGGTCTCACTCTCTGTCTCTCAGGTCTCGCTCTCTGTCTCTCGGGTCTCACTCTCTGTCTCTCAGGTCTCACTCTCAGGTCTCACTCTCTGTCTCTCAGGTCTCACTCTCTGTCTCTCAGGTCTCACTCTCGGGTCTCACTCTCTGTCTCTCAGGTCTCGCTCTCTGTCTCTCAGGTCTCACTCTCAGGTCTCACTCTCTGTCTCTCGGGTCTCGCTCTCTGTCTCTCAGGTCTCACTCTCTGTCTCTCGGGTCTCCCTCTCTGGTCTCACTCTTTGTCTCTCGGATCTCGCTCTCTGTCTCTCAGGTCTCACTCTCAGGTCTCACTCTCTGTCTCTCGGGTCTCACTCTCGGGTCTCGCTCTCTGTCTCTCGGGTCTCACTCTCTGTCTCTCGGGTCTCACTCTCGGGTCTCGCTCTCTGTCTCTCGGGTCTCGCTCTCTGTCTCTCGGGTCTCGCTCTCTGTCTCTCAGGTCTCACTCTCTGTCTCTCGGGTCTCGCTCTTTGTCTCTCGGGTCTCACTCTCTGTCTCTCAGGTCTCACTCTCTGTCTCTCGGGTCTCGCTCTCTGTCTCTCAGGTCTCGCTCTCTGTCTCTCAGGTCTCGCTCTCTGTCTCTCGGGTCTCACTCTCCGTCTCTCAGGTCTCACTCTCGGGTCTCACTCTCTGTCTCTCAGGTCTCACTCTCTTTCTCTCAGGTCTCACTCTCTGTCTCTCGGGTCTCACTCTCAGGTCTCGCTCTCTGTCTCTCGGGTCTCGCTCTCTGTCTCTCAGGTCTCACTCTCAGGTCTCGCTCTCTGTCTCTCGGGTCTCGCTCTCTGTCTCTCGGGTCTCGCTCTCTGTCTCTCGGGTCTCGCTCTCTGTCTCTCGGGTCTCGCTCTCTGTCTCTGAGGTCTCGCTCTCTGTCTCTCGGGTCTCGCTCTCTGTCTCTCAGGTTTCACTCTCTGTCTCTCAGGTCTCACTCTCAGGTCTCGCTCTCTGTCTCTCGGGTCTCACTCTCTGTCTCTCAGGTCTCACTCTCGGGTCTCACTCTCTGTCTCTCAGGTCTCACTCTCAGGTCTCGCTCTCTATCTCTCAGGTTTCACTCTCTGTCTCTCAGGTCTCACTCTCGGGTCTCACTCTCTGTCTCTCAGGTCTCACTCTCTGTCTCTCAGGTCTCACTCTCAGGTCTCACTCTCTGTCTCTCAGGTCTCGCTCTCTGTCTCTCGGGTCTCACTCTCTGTCTCTCAGGTCTCACTCTCAGGTCTCACTCTCTGTCTCTCAGGTCTCACTCTCAGGTCTCGCTCTCTGTCTCTCAGGTCTCACTCTCTGTCTCTCAGGTCTCTCTCTCGGGTCTCACTCTCTGTCTCTCAGGTCTCACTCTCTGTCTCTCAGGTCTCACTCTCAGGTCTCACTCTCAGGTCTCACTCTCTGTCTCTCAGGTCTCGCTCTCTGTCTCTCGGGTCTCACTCTCTGTCTCTCAGGTCTCACTCTCAGGTCTCACTCTCTGTCTCTCAGGTCTCACTCTCAGGTCTCTCTCTCTGTCTCTCAGGTCTCACTCTCTGTCTCTCAGGTCTCACTCTCGGGTCTCACTCTCTGTCTCTCAGGTCTCACTCTCTGTCTCTCAGGTCTCACTCTCTGTCTCTCGGGTCTCGCTCTTTGTCTCTCGGGTCTCACTCTCTGTCTCTCAGGTCTCACTCTCTGTCTCTCGGGTCTCGCTCTCTGTCTCTCAGGTCTCGCTCTCTGTCTCTCAGGTCTCGCTCTCTGTCTCTCGGGTCTCACTCTCCGTCTCTCAGGTCTCACTCTCGGGTCTCACTCTCTGTCTCTCAGGTCTCACTCTCTTTCTCTCAGGTCTCACTCTCTGTCTCTCGGGTCTCACTCTCAGGTCTCGCTCTCTGTCTCTCGGGTCTCGCTCTCTGTCTCTCAGGTCTCACTCTCAGGTCTCGCTCTCTGTCTCTCGGGTCTCGCTCTCTGTCTCTCGGGTCTCGCTCTCTGTCTCTCGGGTCTCGCTCTCTGTCTCTCGGGTCTCGCTCTCTGTCTCTGAGGTCTCGCTCTCTGTCTCTCGGGTCTCGCTCTCTGTCTCTCAGGTTTCACTCTCTGTCTCTCAGGTCTCACTCTCAGGTCTCGCTCTCTGTCTCTCGGGTCTCACTCTCTGTCTCTCAGGTCTCACTCTCGGGTCTCACTCTCTGTCTCTCAGGTCTCACTCTCAGGTCTCGCTCTCTATCTCTCAGGTTTCACTCTCTGTCTCTCAGGTCTCACTCTCGGGTCTCACTCTCTGTCTCTCAGGTCTCACTCTCTGTCTCTCAGGTCTCACTCTCAGGTCTCACTCTCTGTCTCTCAGGTCTCGCTCTCTGTCTCTCGGGTCTCACTCTCTGTCTCTCAGGTCTCACTCTCAGGTCTCACTCTCTGTCTCTCAGGTCTCACTCTCAGGTCTCGCTCTCTGTCTCTCAGGTCTCACTCTCTGTCTCTCAGGTCTCTCTCTCGGGTCTCACTCTCTGTCTCTCAGGTCTCACTCTCTGTCTCTCAGGTCTCACTCTCAGGTCTCACTCTCAGGTCTCACTCTCTGTCTCTCAGGTCTCGCTCTCTGTCTCTCGGGTCTCACTCTCTGTCTCTCGGGTCTCACTCTCAGGTCTCACTCTCTGTCTCTCAGGTCTCACTCTCAGGTCTCTCTCTCTGTCTCTCAGGTCTCACTCTCTGTCTCTCAGGTCTCACTCTCGGGTCTCACTCTCTGTCTCTCAGGTCTCACTCTCTGTCTCTCAGGTCTCACTCTCTGTCTCTCGGGTCTCGCTCTCTGTCTCTCGGGTCTCCCTCTCAGGTCTCACTCTCTGTCTCTCGGGTCTCGCTCTCTGTCTCTCAGGTCTCACTCTCTGTCTCTCGGGTCTCCCTCTCTGGTCTCACTCTTTGTCTCTCGGATCTCGCTCTCTGTCTCTCAGGTCTCACTCTCAGGTCTCACTCTCTGTCTCTCGGGTCTCACTCTCGGGTCTCGCTCTCTGTCTCTCGGGTCTCACTCTCTGTCTCTCGGGTCTCACTCTCGGGTCTCGCTCTCTGTCTCTCGGGTCTCGCTCTCTGTCTCTCGGGTCTCGCTCTCTGTCTCTCGGGTCTCGCTCTCTGTCTCTCGGGTCTCGCTCTCTGTCTCTCGGGTCTCGCTCTCTGTCTCTCGGGTCTCCCTCTCTGTCTCTCGGGTCTCCCTCTCAGGTCTCACTCTCTGTCTCTCGGGTCTCGCTCTCTGTCTCTCAGGTCTCACTCTCTGTCTCTCGGGTCTCACTCTCGGGTCTCGCTCTCTGTCTCTCGGGTCTCGCTCTCTGTCTCTCGGGTCTCCCTCTCTGGTCTCACTCTCTGTCTCTTGGGTCTCACTCTCTGTCTCTCGGGTCTCCCTCTCTGGTCTCACTCTTTGTCTCTCGGATCTCGCTCTCTGTCTCTCAGGTCTCACTCTCTGTTTCTCGGGTCTCGCTCTCTGTCTCTCGGGTCTCCCTCTCAGGTCTCACTCTCTGTCTCTCGGGTCTCGCTCTCTGTCTCTCAGGTCTCACTCTCTGTCTCTCGGGTCTCCCTCTCTGGTCTCACTCTTTGGCTCTCGGATCTCGCTCTCTGTCTCTCAGGTCTCACTCTCAGGTCTCACTCTCTGTCTCTCGGGTCTCACTCTCGGGTCTCGCTCTCTGTCTCTCGGGTCTCACTCTCTGTCTCTCGGGTCTCACTCTCGGGTCTCGCTCTCTGTCTCTCGGGTCTCACTCTCTGTCTCTCGGGTCTCACTCTCTGTCTCTCGGGTCTCACTCTCGGGTCTCGCTCTCTGTCTCTCGGGTCTCGCTCTTTGTCTCTCGGGTCTCCCTCTCTGGTCTCACTCTCTGTCTCTTGGGTCTCACTCTCTGTCTCTCGGGTCTCCCTCTCTGGTCTCACTCTTTGTCTCTCGGATCTCGCTCTCTGTCTCTCAGGTCTCACTCTCTGTCTCTCGGGTCTCGCTCTCTGTCTCTCGGGTCTCCCTCTCAGGTCTCACTCTCTGTCTCTCGGGTCTCGCTCTCTGTCTCTCAGGTCTCACTCTCTGTCTCTCGGGTCTCCGTCTCTGGTCTCACTCTTTGTCTCTCGGATCTCGCTCTCTGTCTCTCAGGTCTCACTCTCAGGTCTCACTCTCTGTCTCTCGGGTCTCACTCTCGGGTCTCGCTCTCTGTCTCTCGGGTCTCACTCTCTGTCTCTCGGGTCTCACTCTCGGGTCTCGCTCTCTGTCTCTCGGGTCTCACTCTCTGTCTCTCGGGTCTCGCTCTCTGTCTCTCGGGTCTCGCTCTCTGTCTCTCAGGTCTCGCTCTCTGTCTCTCAGGTCTCACTCTCAGGTCTCGCTCTCTGTCTCTCGGGTCTCGCTCTCTGTCTCTCGGGTCTCGCTCTCTGTCTCTCGGGTCTCGCTCTCTGTCTCTCAGGTCTCACTCTCTGTCTCTCGGGTCTCACTCTCTGTCTCTCGGGTCTCACTCTCTGTCTCTCGGGTCTCACTCTCTGTCTCTCGGGTCTCGCTCTCTGTCTCTCGGGTCTCATTCTCTGTCTCTCGGGTCTGTCTCTCGGGTCTTGCTCTCTGTCTCTCAGGTCTCGCTCTCTGTCTCGCTCTCTGTCTCTCGGGTCTCGCTCTCTGTCTCTCAGGTCTCGCTCTCTGTCTCTCGGGTCTCATTCTCTGTCTCTCGGGTCTGTCTCTCGGGTCTCGCTCTCTGTCTCTCAGGTCTCGCTCTCTGTCTCTCGGGTCTCCCTCTCTGTCTCTCGGGTCTCTCTCTCTGTCTCTCGGGTCTCACTCTCTGTCTCTCAGGTCTCGCTCTCTGTCTCTCGGGACTCGCTCTCTGTCTCTCAGGTCTCACTATCTGTCTCTCGGGTCTCGCTCTCTGTCTCTCGGGTCTCGCTCTCTGTCTCTCAGGTCTCGCTCTCTGTCTCTCAGGTCTCGCTCTCTGTCTCTCGGGTCTCGCTCTCTGTCTCTCGGGTCTCGCTCTCTGTCTCTCGGGTCTCGCTCTCTGTCTCTCGGGTCTCGCTCTCTGTCTCTCGGGTCTCGCTCTCTGTCTCTCTGGTCACGCTCTCTGTCTCTCAGGTCTCGCTCTCTGTCTCTCGAGTCTCGCTCTCTGTCTCTCGGGTCTCGCTCTCTGTCTCTCAGGTCTCACTCTGTCTCTCGGGTCTCGCTCTCTGTCTCTCGGGTCTCGCTCTCTGTCTCTCGGGTCTCGCTCTCTGTCTCTCGGGTCTCGCTCTCTGTCTCTCGGGTCTCGCTCTCTGTCTCTCGGGTCTCGCTCTCTGTCTCTCGGGTCTCGATCTCTGTCTCTCGGGTCTCGCTCTCAGGTCTCGCTCTCTGTCTCTCAGGTCTCACTCTCTGTTTCTCGGGTCTCGCTCTCTGTCTCTCAGGTCTCGCTCTCTATCTCTCGCGTCTCGCTCTCTGTCTCTCGGGTCTCACTCTCGGGTCTCGCTCTCTGTCTCTCGGGTCTCGCTCTCTGTCTCTCGGGTCTCGCTCTCTGTCTCTCGGGTCTCGCTCTCTGTCTCTCGGGTCTCCCTCTCTGTCTCTCGGGTCTGGCTCTCTGTCTCTCGGGTCTCACTCTCTGTCTCTCGGGTCTTGCTCTCTGTCTCTCGGGTCTCCCTCTCAGGTCTCACTCTCTGTCTCTCGGGTCTCGCTCTCTGTCTCTCAGGTCTCACTCTCTGTCTCTCGGGTCTCACTCTCGGGTCTCGCTCTCTGTCTCTCGGGTCTCGCTCTCTGTCTCTCGGGTCTCCCTCTCTGGTCTCACTCTCTGTCTCTTGGGTCTCACTCTCTGTCTCTCTGGTCTCACTCTTTGTCTCTCGGATCTCGCTCTCTGTCTCTCAGGTCTCACTCTCTGTCTCTCGGGTCTCGCTCTCTGTCTCTCGGGTCTCCCTCTCAGGTCTCACTCTCTGTCTCTCGGGTCTCGCTCTCTGTCTCTCAGGTCTCACTCTCTGTCTCTCGGGTCTCCCTTTCTGGTCTCACTCTTTGTCTCTCGGATCTCGCTCTCTGTCTCTCAGGTCTCACTCTCAGGTCTCACTCTCTGTCTCTCGGGTCTCACTCTCGGGTCTCGCTCTCTGTCTCTCGGGTTTCACTCTCTGTCTCTCGGGTCTCACTCTCTGTCTCTCGGGTCTCACTCTCTGTCTCTCGGGTCTCACTCTCTGTCTCTCGGGTCTCCCTCTCTGGTCTCACTCTTTGTCTCTCGGATCTCGCTCTCTGTCTCTCAGGTCTCACTCTTGGGTCTCGCTCTCTGTCTCTCGGGTCTCGCTCTCTGTCTCTCGGGTCTGTCTCTCAGGTCTCACTCTCAGGTCTCGCTCTCTGTCTCTCAAGTCTCACTCTCTGTCTCTCGGGTCTCACTCTCTGTCTCTCAGGTCTCACTCTCTGTCTCTCAGGTCTCACTCTCAGGTCTCACTCTCTGTCTCTCAGGTCTCGCTCTCTGTCTCTCAAGTCTCACTCTCTGTCTCTCGGGTCTCACTCTCTGTCTCTCAGGTCTCACTCTCAGGTCTCGCTCTCTGTCTCTCAGGTCTCACTTTATGTCTCAGAGATGTTTATCTCGGAGAAAGGCGCTCTCTTTGAGAGCTTCATCACTGGACTCCAGCGCTCCAACTGTGCTCTCAGCAGTCTCAAGGTAATTGTCATTTTCTCTTGTCTGTCTGACCTCTCTTTCTTTCGGTGTGTGACAGTCTCGCTGACACCTCTCTCTTTCCCTGTGTGTGACAGTCTCGTTGACACACCTCTCTCTCTCGGCAGGTTTTGTATTCTTGCTGTCACGTCAGCGTTGATATGTGTCACCGTCTCGCAAGAGACAGTCACGCTTTGCAGTCTGTGATCTCTCTGCTGGAGGGAAGGGTATGTCTCGAGTATGAGTGAGAGCAGTGGTCTCTGAGGAGTGGGTTTTGAACACACTGTCTGTGTTTCAGGTCTGTCTTTCGGATGTCTCCCAGATGCAGACTGCAGAGCTCTCTCTCTTTTTGATGTCTCTTCTTGTCCTGCGGCTGCAGTCTGTCCCAGAGCCGTGAGTGTCTCACAGAGTGTCTCACAGAGTGTCTCACAGAGTGTATCACAGAGTGTATCACAGAGTGTCTCACAGAGTGTATCACAGAGTGTCTCACAGAGTGTATCACAGAGTGTCTCACAGAGTGTCTCACAGAGTGTCTCACAGAGTGTCTCACAGAGTGTCTCACAGAGTGTCTCACAGAGTGTCTCACAGAGTGTATCACAGAGTGTCTCACAGAGTGTCTCACAGAGTGTCTCACAGAGTGTATCACAGAGTGTCTCACAGAGTGTATCACCGAGTGTATCACCGAGTGTATCACAGAGTGTCTCACAGAGTGTCTCACAGAGTGTCTCACAGAGTGTATCACAGAGTGTCTCACAGAGTGTCTCACAGAGTGTCTCACAGAGTGTCTCACAGAGTGTATCACAGAGTGTCTCACAGAGTGTCTCACAGAGTGTCTCACAGAGTGTCTCACAGAGTGTCTCACAGAGTGTATCACAGAGTGTCTCACAGAGTGTCTCACAGAGTGTCTCACAGAGTGTCTCACAGAGTGTCTCACAGAGTGTATCACAGAGTGTCTCACAGAGTGTCTCACAGAGTGTCTCACAGAGTGTCTCACAGAGTGTCTCACAGAGTGTCTCACAGAGTGTCTCACAGAGTGTATCACAGAGTGTCTCACAGAGTGTCTCACAGAGTGTCTCACAGAGTGTCTCACAGAGCGTCTCACAGAGCGTCTCACAGAGCGTCTCACAGAGCGTCTCACAGAGCGTCTCACAGAGCGTATCACAGAGCGTATCACAGAGCGTCTCACAGAGCGTCTCACAGAGCGTATCACAGAGTGTCTCACAGAGTGTCTCACAGAGTGTCTCACAGAGTGTCTCACAGAGTGTCTCACAGAGTGTCTCACAGAGTGTATCACAGAGTGTATCACAGAGTGTCTCACAGAGTGTCTCACAGAGTGTCTCACAGAGTGTATCACAGAGTGTCTCACAGAGTGTATCACAGAGTGTCTCACAGAGTGTCTCACAGAGTGTCTCACAGAGTGTCTCACAGTGTGTATCACAGAGTGTCTCACAGAGTGTATCACAGAGTGTCTCACAGAGTGTATCACAGAGTGTCTCACAGAGTGTATCACAGAGTGTATCACAGAGTGTCTCACAGAGTGTCTCACAGAGTGTCTCACAGAGTGTCTCACAGAGTGTCTCACAGAGTGTATCACAGAGTGTCTCACAGAGTGTCTCACAGAGTGTCTCACAGAGTGTCTCACAGAGTGTCTCACAGAGTGTATCACAGAGTGTCTCACAGAGTGTCTCACAGAGTGTCTCACAGAGTGTCTCACAGAGTGTCTCACAGAGTGTCTCACAGAGTGTATCACAGAGCGTCTCACAGAGCGTCTCACAGAGCGTATCACAGAGCGTCTCACAGAGCGTCTCACAGAGCGTCTCACAGAGCGTCTCACAGAGTTTCTCACAGAGTGTCTCACAGAGTGTATCACAGAGTGTCTCACAGAGTGTCTCACTGACCCTTTCTTTCAGACTCTTCCCCCTTAACACTCTCTTCCTGATTGCAGGCTGTCTCATGTGGCACTCTCGCTCCCTGATCTCTTGATAGAGTGTGATGCACCATCTTTCGTGGTAAGTGTGGGATGTCTCGCGGTAAGTGTGGGGATGTCTCGCGGTAAGTGTGGGGATGTCTCGCGGCAAGTGTGGGGATGTCTCGCGGCAAGTGTGGGGATGTCTCGCGGCAAGTGTGGGGATGTCTCGCGGCAAGTGTGGGGATGTCTCGCGGCAAGTGTGGGGATGTCTCGCCCCCTGACCCCTCCTGCCCATGACCTCTCTCTGACCCTGCCAGGCTGCCGCCGCACTCCTGACCTCTGCTCTCCGAGACTCCGGGGAACCTGTGACGCTGTCACATGAGAGACTGCTGGCTGCAACAAGGAACGCTCTCGTAGATACACCCCAGGTAAGAGACCGCTCTCCCCACCTTCTCAGGTTCTGTATTATAGTAAGCGCGCGTGACAGGGCGCGCCACGTGGCGCAAGCGTTTTGTGTGTATAGTCCAAACGATGACGTGCGCGACTAGGAGGTGTGGCCATGACGTCACAAGGGTAGGGTTTTACCCTGCCTCACTGCGATTGGCTCAGAGAGTCACGTGGCCAACGCTCTGTGCCGTGCGCACGCTCTCTGCCGCGCGCACGCTCTCTGCCGCGCGCGCGCTCTCTGCCGCGCGCACGCTCTCTGCCGCGCGCACGCTCTCTGCCGCGCGCACGCTCTCTGCCGTGCCAACGCTCTCTGCCGTGCCAACGCTCTCTGCCGCGCGCACGCTCTCTGCCGCGCCCACGCTCTCTGCCGCGCGCACGCTCTCTGCCGCGCGCACGCTCTCTGCCGCGCGCACGCTCTCTGCCGTGCCAACGCTCTCTGCCGCGCGCACGCTCTCTGCCGTGCGCACGCTCTCTGCCGTGCCCACGCTCTCTGCCGTGCCCACGCTCTCTGCCGTGCCCACGCTCTCTGCCGTGCGCACGCTCTCTGCCGTGCCCACGCTCTCTGCCGTGCCCACGCTCTCTGCCGTGCGCACGCTCTCTGCCGAGCCAACGCTCTCTGCCGTGCCCACGCTCTCTGCCGTGCGCACGCTCTCTGCCGTGCGCACGCTCTCTGCCGTGCCAACGCTCTCTGCCGCGCGCACGCTCTCTGCCGCGCGCACGCTCTCTGCCGTGCCCACGCTCTCTGCCGTGCCCACGCTCTCTGCCGTGCGCACGCTCTCTGCCGTGCCCACGCTCTCTGCCGTGCCAACGCTCTCTGCCGCGCCCACGCTCTCTGCCGCGCCCACGCTCTCTGCCGTGCCCACGCTCTCTGCCGTGCCAACGCTCTCTGCCGTGCCAACGCTCTCTGCCGTGCCAACGCTCTCTGCCGTGCGCACGCTCTCTGCCGTGCGCACGCTCTCTGCCGTGCCAACGCTCTCTGCCGTGCGCACGCTCTCTGCCGTGCCAACGCTCTCTGCCGCGCGCACGCTCTCTGCCGCGCCCACGCTCTCTGCCGTGCGCACGCTCTCTGCCGTGCCCACGCTCTCTGCCGTGCGCACGCTCTCTGCCGTGCCAACGCTCTCTGCCGTGCGCACGCTCTCTGCCGTGCCCAACGCTCTCTGCCGTGCGCACGCTCTCTGCCGTGCGCACGCTCTCTGCCGTGCCAACGCTCTCTGCCGTGCCCACGCTCTCTGCCGTGCGCACGCTCTCTGCCGTGCCCACGCTCTCTGCCGTGCCAACGCTCTCTGCCGCGCGCACGCTCTCTGCCGTGCCCACGCTCTCTGCCGTGCCCACGCTCTCTGCCGTGCCCACGCTCTCTGCCGCGCGCACGCTCTCTGCCGTGCCCACGCTCTCTGCCGTGCCCACGCTCTCTGCCGTGCCAACGCTCTCTGCCGCGCGCACGCTCTCTGCCGTGCCAACGCTCTCTGCCGCGCGCACGCTCTCTGCCGCGCGCACGCTCTCTGCCGCGCGCACGCTCTCTGCCGTGCCCACGCTCTCTGCCGTGCCAACGCTCTCTGCCGCGCGCACGCTCTCTGCCGCGCGCACGCTCTCTGCCGCGCGCACGCTCTCTGCCGCGCCCACGCTCTCTGCCGTGCCCACGCTCTCTGCCGCGCCCACGCTCTCTGCCGCGCCCACGCTCTCTGCCGCGCGCACGCTCTCTGCCGCGCGCACGCTCTCTGCCGCGCGCACGCTCTCTGCCGTGCCAACGCTCTCTGCCGTGCGCACGCTCTCTGCCGTGCCCACGCTCTCTGCCGTGCGCACGCTCTCTGCCGTGCGCACGCTCTCTGCCGTGCCCACGCTCTCTGCCGTGCGCACGCTCTCTGCCGTGCGCACGCTCTCTGCCGTGCGCACGCTCTCTGCCGCGCGCACGCTCTCTGCCGTGCCAACGCTCTCTGCCGTGCGCACGCTCTCTGCCGTGCCCACGCTCTCTGCCGTGCGCACGCTCTCTGCCGTGCCCACGCTCTCTGCCGCGCCCACGCTCTCTGCCGTGCCAACGCTCTCTGCCGCGCGCACGCTCTCTGCCGTGCCCACGCTCTCTGCCGCGCCAATGCTCTCTGCCGTGCGCACGCTCTCTGCCGTGCCCACGCTCTCTGCCGCGCCAATGCTCTCTGCCGTGCGCACGCTCTCTGCCGTGCCCACGCTCTCTGCCGTGCCAACGCTCTCTGCCGTGCGCACGCTCTCTGCCGTGCGCACGCTCTCTGCCGTGCCCACGCTCTCTGCCGTGCCCACGCTCTCTGCCGTGCCCACGCTCTCTGCCGTGCCCACGCTCTCTGCCGTGCCAACGCTCTCTGCCGTGCGCACGCTCTCTGCCGTGCCAACGCTCTCTGCCGTGCGCACGCTCTCTGCCGCGCGCACGCTCTCTGCCGTGCCCACGCTCTCTGCCGCGCGCACGCTCTCTGCCGTGCCAACGCTCTCTGCCGTGCGCACGCTCTCTGCCGTGCCAACGCTCTCTGCCGTGCCCACGCTCTCTGCCGTGCCCACGCTCTCTGCCGTGCGCACGCTCTCTGCCGCGCGCACGCTCTCTGCCGTGCGCACGCTCTCTGCCGTGCCAACACTCTCTGCCGCGCGCACGCTCTCTGCCGTGCGCACGCTCTCTGCCGTGCGCACGCTCTCTGCCGCGCGCACGCTCTCTGCCGTGCCCACGCTCTCTGCCGTGCCCACGCTCTCTGCCGCGCGCACGCTCTCTGCCGCGCGCACGCTCTCTGCCGTGCCAACGCTCTCTGCCGTGCCCACGCTCTCTGCCGTGCGCACGCTCTCTGCCGTGCGCACGCTCTCTGCCGTGCCAACGCTCTCTGCCGTGCGCACGCTCTCTGCCGCGCGCACGCTCTCTGCCGTGCGCACGCTCTCTGCCGTGCGCACGCTCTCTGCCGCGCGCACGCTCTCTGCCGCGCGCACGCTCTCTGCCGTGCCCACGCTCTCTGCCGTGCGCACGCTCTCTGCCGTGCCAACGCTCTCTGCCGTGCGCACGCTCTCTGCCGCGCGCACGCTCTCTGCCGTGCCAACGCTCTCTGCCGCGCGCACGCTCTCTGCCGTGCGCACGCTCTCTGCCGTGCCCACGCTCTCTGCCGCGCCCACGCTCTCTGCCGCGCGCACGCTCTCTGCCGCGCGCACGCTCTCTGCCGTGCCAACGCTCTCTGCCGTGCCAACGCTCTCTGCCGCGCGCACGCTCTCTGCCGCGCCCACGCTCTCTGCCGCGCGCACGCTCTCTGCCGCGCGCACGCTCTCTGCCGCGCGCACGCTCTCTGCCGTGCCAACGCTCTCTGCCGCGCGCACGCTCTCTGCCGTGCGCACGCTCTCTGCCGTGCCCACGCTCTCTGCCGTGCCCACGCTCTCTGCCGTGCGCACGCTCTCTGCCGTGCCCACGCTCTCTGCCGTGCCCACGCTCTCTGCCGTGCGCACGCTCTCTGCCGAGCCAACGCTCTCTGCCGTGCCCACGCTCTCTGCCGTGCGCACGCTCTCTGCCGTGCGCACGCTCTCTGCCGTGCCAACGCTCTCTGCCGTGCCAACGCTCTCTGCCGCGCGCACGCTCTCTGCCGTGCGCACGCTCTCTGCCGTGCCCACGCTCTCTGCCGTGCCCACGCTCTCTGCCGTGCGCACGCTCTCTGCCGTGCCCACGCTCTCTGCCGTGCCAACGCTCTCTGCCGCGCCCACGCTCTCTGCCGCGCCCACGCTCTCTGCCGTGCCCACGCTCTCTGCCGTGCCAACGCTCTCTGCCGTGCCAACGCTCTCTGCCGTGCCAACGCTCTCTGCCGTGCGCACGCTCTCTGCCGTGCGCACGCTCTCTGCCGTGCCAACGCTCTCTGCCGTGCGCACGCTCTCTGCCGTGCCAACGCTCTCTGCCGCGCGCACGCTCTCTGCCGTGCCCACGATCTCTGCCGTGCGCACGCTCTCTGCCGTGCCCACGCTCTCTGCCGTGCGCACGCTCTCTGCCGTGCCAACGCTCTCTGCCGTGCGCACGCTCTCTGCCGTGCCCAACGCTCTCTGCCGTGCGCACGCTCTCTGCCGTGCGCACGCTCTCTGCCGTGCCAACGCTCTCTGCCGTGCCCACGCTCTCTGCCGTGCCCACGCTCTCTGCCGTGCGCACGCTCTCTGCCGTGCCCACGCTCTCTGCCGTGCCAACGCTCTCTGCCGCGCGCACGCTCTCTGCCGCGCCCACGCTCTCTGCCGTGCCCACGCTCTCTGCCGTGCCAACGCTCTCTGCCGCGCGCACGCTCTCTGCCGTGCCCACGCTCTCTGCCGTGCCCACGCTCTCTGCCGTGCCCACGCTCTCTGCCGCGCGCACGCTCTCTGCCGTGCCAACGCTCTCTGCCGCGCGCACGCTCTCTGCCGCGCGCACGCTCTCTGCCGTGCGCACGCTCTCTGCCGTGCCCACGCTCTCTGCCGTGCCAACGCTCTCTGCCGCGCGCACGCTCTCTGCCGCGCGCACGCTCTCTGCCGCGCGCACGCTCTCTGCCGCGCGCACGCTCTCTGCCGTGCCCACGCTCTCTGCCGCGCGCACGCTCTCTGCCGCGCCCACGCTCTCTGCCGCGCGCACGCTCTCTGCCGCGCGCACGCTCTCTGCCGTGCCAACGCTCTCTGCCGTGCCCACGCTCTCTGCCGTGCCCACGCTCTCTGCCGTGCCCACGCTCTCTGCCGTGCCCACGCTCTCTGCCGTGCGCACGCTCTCTGCCGTGCGCACGCTCTCTGCCGTGCGCACGCTCTCTGCCGTGCGCACGCTCTCTGCCGCGCGCACGCTCTCTGCCGTGCCAACGCTCTCTGCCGTGCGCACGCTCTCTGCCGTGCCCACGCTCTCTGCCGTGCGCACGCTCTCTGCCGTGCCCACGCTCTCTGCCGCGCCCACGCTCTCTGCCGTGCCAACGCTCTCTGCCGCGCGCACGCTCTCTGCCGCGCGCACGCTCTCTGCCGTGCCCACGCTCTCTGCCGCGCCAATGCTCTCTGCCGTGCGCACGCTCTCTGCCGTGCCCACGCTCTCTGCCGCGCCAATGCTCTCTGCCGTGCGCACGCTCTCTGCCGTGCCCACGCTCTCTGCCGTGCCCACGCTCTCTGCCGTGCGCACGCTCTCTGCCGTGCCCACGCTCTCTGCCGTGCCCACGCTCTCTGCCGTGCCCACGCTCTCTGCCGTGCCAACGCTCTCTGCCGTGCGCACGCTCTCTGCCGTGCCAACGCTCTCTGCCGTGCGCACGCTCTCTGCCGCGCGCACGCTCTCTGCCGTGCCCACGCTCTCTGCCGCGCGCACGCTCTCTGCCGTGCCAACGCTCTCTGCCGTGCGCACGCTCTCTGCCGTGCCAACGCTCTCTGCCGTGCCCACGCTCTCTGCCGTGCCCACGCTCTCTGCCGTGCGCACGCTCTCTGCCGCGCGCACGCTCTCTGCCGCGCGCACGCTCTCTGCCGTGCCAACGCTCTCTGCCGCGCGCACGCTCTCTGCCGCGCGCACGCTCTCTGCCGCGCGCACGCTCTCTGCCGCGCGCACGCTCTCTGCCGCGCCCACGCTCTCTGCCGTGCCCACGCTCTCTGCCGCGCGCACGCTCTCTGCCGCGCCCACGCTCTCTGCCGCGCCCACGCTCTCTGCCGCGCGCACGCTCTCTGCCGTGCGCACGCTCTCTGCCGTGCCAACGCTCTCTGCCGTGCGCACGCTCTCTGCCGCGCGCACGCTCTCTGCCGCGCGCACGCTCTCTGCCGCGCGCACGCTCTCTGCCGCGCGCACGCTCTCTGCCGCGCGCACGCTCTCTGCCGTGCCCACGCTCTCTGCCGTGCGCACGCTCTCTGCCGTGCCAACGCTCTCTGCCGTGCGCACGCTCTCTGCCGCGCGCACGCTCTCTGCCGTGCCCACGCTCTCTGCCGTGCGCACGCTCTCTGCCGTGCCAACGCTCTCTGCCGTGCGCACGCTCTCTGCCGTGCGCACGCTCTCTGCCGTGCCCACGCTCTCTGCCGTGCGCACGCTCTCTGCCGCGCGCACGCTCTCTGCCGTGCCCACGCTCTCTGCCGTGCGCACGCTCTCTGCCGTGCCCACGCTCTCTGCCGTGTCAACGCTCTCTGCCGTGCGCACGCTCTCTGCCGTGCGCACGCTCTCTGCCGTGCCCACGCTCTCTGCCGCGCGCACGCTCTCTGCCGTGCCCACGCTCTCTGCCGTGCGCACGCTCTCTGCCGTGCCCACGCTCTCTGCCGTGCGCACGCTCTCTGCCGTGCGCACGCTCTCTGCCGTGCCAACGCTCTCTGCCGTGCCAACGCTCTCTGCCGTGCCCACGCTCTCTGCCGCGCGCACGCTCTCTGCCGTGCCCACGCTCTCTGCCGCGCGCACGCTCTCTGCCGTGCCCACGCTCTCTGCCGCGCCCACGCTCTCTGCCGCGCCCACGCTCTCTGCCGCGCCAACGCTCTCTGCCGCGCCAACGCTCTCTGCCGTGCGCACGCTCTCTGCCGTGCGCACGCTCTCTGCCGCGCGCACGCTCTCTGCCGCGCGCACGCTCTCTGCCGCGCCCACGCTCTCTGCCGTGCCCACGCTCTCTGCCGTGCGCACGCTCTCTGCCGCGCGCACGCTCTCTGCCGTGCCAACGCTCTCTGCCGTGCCCACGCTCTCTGCCGTGCGCACGCTCTCTGCCGTGCCAACGCTCTCTGCCGTGCCCACGCTCTCTGCCGTGCCCACGCTCTCTGCCGCGCGCACGCTCTCTGCCGTGCGCACGCTCTCACTCTCTGCTGTGCCAACGCTCTCTGCCGTGCGCACGCTCTCTGCCGTGCCAACGCTCTCTGCCGTGCGCACGCTCTCTGCCGTGCCCACGCTCTCTGCCGTGCGCACGCTCTCTGCCGTGCGCACGCTCTCTGCCGTGCGCACGCTCTCTGCCGTGCCCACGCTCTCTGCCGCGCGCACGCTCTCTGCCGTGCGCACGCTCTCTGCCGTGCGCACGCTCTCTGCCGTGCCCACGCTCTCTGCCGTGCGCACGCTCTCTGCCGCGCCCACGCTCTCTGCCGCGCGCACGCTCTCTGCCGCGCGCACGCTCTCTGCCGTGCGCACGCTCTCTGCCGTGCCCACGCTCTCTGCCGCGCGCACGCTCTCTGCCGCGCGCACGCTCTCTGCCGTGCCCACGCTCTCTGCCGTGCGCACGCTCTCTGCCGCGCGCACGCTCTCTGCCGTGTCAACGCTCTCTGCCGTGCGCACGCTCTCTGCCGTGCGCACGCTCTCTGCCGTGCGCACGCTCTCTGCCGTGCGCACGCTCTCTGCCGTGCCAACGCTCTCTGCCGTGCGCACGCTCTCTGCCGAGCGCACGCTCTCTGCCGCGCGCACGCTCTCTGCCGCGCGCACGCTCTCTGCCGCTGCGCACGCTCTCTGCCGTGCGCACGCTCTCTGCCGTGCCCACGCTCTCTGCCGTGCCACGCTCTCTGCCGTGCCAACGCTCTCTGCCGTGCCAACGCTCTCTGCCGTGCGCACGCTCTCTGCCGTGCCCACGCTCTCTGCCGTGCCCACGCTCTCTGCCGTGCCAACGCTCTCTGCCGTGCCCACGCTCTCTGCCGTGCCCACGCTCTCTGCGTGCCAACGCTCTCTGCCGTGCCAACGCTCTCTGCCGTGCGCACGCTCTCTGCCGTGCGCACGCTCTCTGCCGTGCCCACGCTCTCTGCCGTGCCAACGCTCTCTGCCGCTGCGCACGCTCTCTGCCGTGCCCACGCTCTCTGCCGTGCGCACGCTCTCTGCCGTGCCCACGCTCTCTGCCGTGCCCACGCTCTCTGCCGTGCCCACGCTCTCTGCCGTGCGCACGCTCTCTGCCGTGCCAACGCTCTCTGCCGTGCCAACGCTCTCTGCCGTGCGCACGCTCTCTGCCGTGCCCACGCTCTCTGCCGTGCCCACGCTCTCTGCCGTGCCCACGCTCTCTGCCGTGCCAACGCTCTCTGCCGTGCCAACGCTCTCTGCCGTGCGCACGCTCTCTGCCGTGCCCACGCTCTCTGCCGTGCGCACGCTCTCTGCCGTGCCCACGCTCTCTGCCGTGCCACGCTCTCTGCCGTGCCAACGCTCTCTGCCGTGCCACGCTCTCTGCCGTGCCAACGCTCTCTGCCGTGCGCACGCTCTCTGCCGTGCCAACGCTCTCTGCCGTGCCACGCTCTCTGCCGTGCGCACGCTCTCTGCCGTGCCACGCTCTCTGCCGTGCCACGCTCTCTGCCGTGCCCACGCTCTCTGCCGTGCCCACGCTCTCTGCCGTGCCAACGCTCTCTGCCGTGCGCACGCTCTCTGCCGTGCCCACGCTCTCTGCCGTGCGCACGCTCTGCCGTGCCAACGCTCTCTGCCGTGCCACGCTCTCTGCCGTGCCAACGCTCTCTGCCGTGCGCACGCTCTCTGCCGTGCCCACGCTCTCTGCCGTGCGCACGCTCTCTGCCGTGCGCACGCTCTCTGCCGCGCGCACGCTCTCTGCCGCGCGCACGCTCTCTGCCGCGCGCCACGCTCTCTGCCGCGCGCACGCTCTCTGCCGCGCGCACGCCTCCCCCCTCTGCCGTGCCCCAACGCTCTCTGCCGTGCGCACGCTCTCTGCCGTGCGCACTGCTCCTCTGCCGTGCGGCTCTCTGCCGTGCCACGCTCTCTGCCGTGCGCACGCTCTCTGCCGTGCGCACGCTCTCTGCCGTGCCCACGCTCTCTGCCGTGCGCACGCTCTCTGCCGTGCCACGCTCTCTGCCGTGCCACGCTCTCTGCCGGCCACGCTCTCTGCCGTGCCCACGCTCTCTGCCGTGCGCACGCTCTCTGCCGTGCCAACGCTCTCTGCCGTGCCAACGCTCTCTGCCGTGCCAACGCTCTCTGCCGCGCACGCTCTCTGCCGTGCGCACGCTCTCTGCCGTGCGCACGCTCTCTGCCGTGCGCACGCTCTCTGCCGTGCCACGCTCTCTGCCGTGCCACGCTCTCTGCCGTGCCACGCTCTCTGCCGTGCGCACGCTCTCTGCCGTGCGCACGCTCTCTGCCGTGCCACGCTCTCTGCCGTGCGCACGCTCTCTGCCGTGCCAACGCTCTCTGCCGTGCGCACGCTCTCTGCCGTGCCCACGCTCTCTGCCGTGCCCACGCTCTCTGCCGTGCGCACGCTCTCTGCCGTGCCCACGCTCTCTGCCGTGCGCACGCTCTCTGCCGTGCCAACGCTCTCTGCCGTGCGCACGCTCTCTGCCGTGCCCACCGCTCTCTGCCGTGCCCACGCTCTCTGCCGTGCGCACGCTCTCTGCCGTGCCACGCTCTCTGCCGCGCCCACGCTCTCTGCGTGCCCACGCTCTCTGCCGTGCGCACGCTCTCTGCCGTGCCAACGCTCTCTGCCGTGCCACGCTCTCTGCCGTGCCCACGCTCTCTGCCGTGCGCACGCTCTCTGCCGTGCCAACGCTCTCTGCCGTGCGCACGCTCTCTGCCGGCGCACGCTCTCTGCCGTGCGCACGCTCTCTGCCGTGCCCACGCTCTCTGCCGTGCCCACGGCTCTCTGCCGTGCGCACGCTCTCTGCCGTGCCCACGCTCTCTGCCGTGCGCACGCTCTCTGCGTGCCAACGCTCTCTGCCGTGCGCACGCTCTCTGCCCGTGCGCACGCTCTCTGCCCGTGCGCACGCTCTCTGCCGTGCGCCACGCTCTCTGCCGTGCGCACGCTCTCTGCCGCGCGCACGCTCTCTGCCGTGCGCACGCTCTCTGCCGTGCCACGCTCTCTGCCGTGCGCACGCTCTCTGCCGTGCCCACGCTCTCTGCCGTGCGCACGCTCTCTGTCGTGCCAACGCTCTCTGCCGTGCGCACGCTCTCTGCCGTGCCCGACGCTCTCTGCCGTGCCCACGCTCTCTGCCGTGCGCACGCTCTCTGCCGTGCGCACGCTCTCTGCCGCTGCGCGACGCTCTCTGCCGCGCGCACGCTCTCTGCCGCTGCGCACGCTCTCTGCCGCGCGCACGCTCTCTGCCGTGCGCACGCTCTCTGCCGTGCCAACGCTCTCTGCCGTGCCAACGCTCTCTGCCGTGCGCACGCTCTCTGCCGTGCCCACGGCTCTCTGCCGTGCCCACGCTCTCTGCCGTGCCACGCTCTCTGCCGTGCCAACGCTCTCTGCCCGTGCCAACGCTCTCTGCCGTGCGCACGCTCTCTGCCGTGCCAACGCTCTCTGCCGTGGCGCACGCTCTCTGCCGTGCGCACGCTCTCTGCCGTGCCCACGCTCTCTGCCGTGCGCACGCTCTCTGCCGTGCCCACGCTCTCTGCCGTGGCGCACGCTCTCTGCCGTGCCAACGCTCTCTGCCGTGCGCACGCTCTCTGCCGTTGCGCACGCTCTCTGCCGTGCCAACGCTCTCTGCCGTGCGCACGCTCTCTGCCGTGCCGCACGCTCTCTGCCGTGCCCACGCTCTCTGCCGTGCGCACGCTCTCTGCCGTGCGCACGCTCTCTGCCGTGCCCACGCTCTCTGCCGTGCGCACGCTCTCTGCCGTGCGCACGCTCTCTGCCGTGCGCACGCTCTCTGCCGTGCGCACGCTCTCTGCCGTGCCCACGCTCTCTGCCGTGCCCACGCTCTCTGCCGTGCCAACGCTCTCTGCCGTGCGAACGCTCTCTGCCGTGCGCACGCTCTCTATGCCGTGCGCACGCTCTCTGCCGTGCCCACGCTCTCTGCCGTGCGCACGCTCTCTGCCGTGCCACGCTCTCTGGCCTGCCGTGCGCACGCTCTCTGCCGTGCGCACGCTCTCTGCCGTGCCCACGCTCTCTGCCGTGCCACGCTCTCTGCCGTGCCCGACGCTCTCTGCCGTGCCCACGCTCTCTGCCGTGCGCACGCTCTCTGCCGTGCCCACGCTCTCTGCCGTGCCAACGCTCTCTGCCGTGCGCACGCTCTCTGCCGTGCGCACGCTCTCTGCCGTGCCCACGCTCTCTGCCGTGCGCACGCTCTCTGGCCGTGGCCAACGCTCTCTGCTCTGCCGTGGCCCACGCTCTCTGCCGCGCGCACGCTCTCTGCCGTGCCCACGCTCTCTGCCGTGCAACGCTCTCTGCCGTGCGCACGCTCTCTGCGCGCGCACGCTCTCTGCCGTGCCCACGCTCTCTGCCGTGCGCACGCTCTCTGCCGTGCGCACGCTCTCTGCCGTGCCAACGCTCTCTGCCGTGCGCACGCTCTCTGCCGTGCCCACGCTCTCTGCCGTGCGCACGCTCTCTGCCGTGCCACGCTCTCTGCCGTGCCACGCTCTCTGCCGTGCGCACGCTCTCTGCCGTGCCACGCTCTCTGCCGAGCGCACGCTCTCTGCCGTGCCAACGCTCTCTGCCGTGCCACGCTCTCTGCCGTGCCAACGCTCTCTGCCGTGCGCACGCTCTCTGCCGTGCGCACCGCTCTCTGCCGTGCCACGCTCTCTGCCGTGCGCACGCTCTCTGCCGTGCCAACGCTCTCTGCCGTGCGCACGCTCTCTGCCGTGCCCACGCTCTCTGCCGTGCCCACGCTCTCTGCCGTGCGCACGCTCTCTGCCGTGCCACGCTCTCTGCCGCGCCACGCTCTCTGCCGTGCCCACGCTCTCTGCCGTGCCACGCTCTCTGCCGTGCCAACGCTCTCTGCCGTGCCCACGCTCTCTGCCGTGCCCACGCTCTCTGCCGTGCCCACGCTCTCTGCCGTGCGCACGCTCTCTGCCGTGCCAACGCTCTCTGCCGTGCGCACGCTCTCTGCCGCGCGCACGCTCTCTGCCGTGCCCACGCTCTCTGCCGTGCGCACGCTCTCTGCCGTGCCAACGCTCTCTGCCGTGCGCACGCTCTCTGCCGTGCCGCACGCTCTCTGCCGTGCCCCGCTCTCTGCCGTGCCCACGCTCTCTGCCGTGCGCACGCTCTCTGCCGTGCCCACGCTCTCTGCCGTGCCACGCTCTCTGCGTGCCCACGCTCTCTGCCGTGCGCACGCTCTCTGTCTGCCGTGCCAACGCTCTCTGCCGTGCGCACGCTCTCTGCCGTGCCACGCTCTCTGCCGTGCCCACGCTCTCTGCCGTGCCCACGCTCTCTGCCGTGCGCCACGCTCTCTCTGCCGTGCGCACGCTCTCTGCCGTGCCAACGCTCTCTGCCGTGCCCACGCTCTCTGCCGCGCGACGCTCTCTGCCGCGCGCACCGCTCTCTGCCGTGCCAACGCTCTCTGCCGTGTGCACGCTCTGCCGTGCGCAACGCTCTCTGCCGTGCCCACGCTCTCTGCCGTGCCACGCTCTCTGCGTGCCACGCTCTCTGCCGTGCCACGCTCTCTGCCGTGCCAACGCTCTCTGCCGTGCGCACGCTCTCTGCCGTGCCACGCTCTCTGCCGTGCCAACGCTCTCTGCCGTGCCGCACGCTCTCTGCCGTGCGCACGCTCTCTGCCGTGCGCACGCTCTCTGCCGTCGCCACGCTCTCTGCCGTGCCGCACGCTCTCTGCCGTGCGCACGACTCTCTGCCGTGCGCACGCTCTCTGCCGTGCGCACGCTCTCTGCCGTGCGCACGGCTCTCTGCCGTGCGCACGCTCTCTGCCGTGCCACGCTCTCTGCCGTGCGGCACGCTCTCTGCCGTGCCCACGCTCTCTGCCGTGCCACGCTCTCTGCCGTGCCACGCTCTCTGCCGTGCGCACGCTCTCTGCCGTGCCACGCTCTCTGCCGTGCGCACGCTCTCTGCCGTGCCACGCTCTCTGCCGGCCCACGCTCGGCTCTCTGCGTGCCCACGCTCTCTGCCGTGCCACGCTCTCTGCCGTGCGCACGCTCTCTGCCGTGCCAACGCTCTCTGCCGTGCGAACGCTCTCTGCCGTGCGCACGCTCTCTGCCGTGCCACGCTCTCTGCCGTGCCCACGCTCTCTGCCGTGCGCACGCTCTCTGCCGTGCGCACGCTCTCTGCGTGCCACGCTCTCTGCCGTGCCCACGCTCTCTGGCCGTGCGCACGCTCTCTGCCGTGCGCACGCTCTCTGCCGTGCCCCACGCTCTCTGCCGTGCGCACGCTCTCTGCCGTGCCCACGCTCTCTGCCGTGCCCACGCTCTCTGCCGTGCGCACGCTCTCTGCCGTGCCACGCTCTCTGCCGTGCGCACGCTCTCTGCCGTGGCCACCGCTCTCTGCCGTGCGCACGCTCTCTGCCGTGCCACGCTCTCTGCCGTGCGCACGCTCTCTGCCGTGCCCGCTCTCTGCCGTGCCACGCTCTCTGCCGTGCGCACGCTCTCTGCCGTGCCGCACGCTCTCTGCCGTGCGCACGCTCTCTGCCGTGCGCACGCTCTCTGCCGTGCCACGCTCTCTGCCGTGCGCACGCTCTCTGCCGTGCCACGCTCTCTGCCGTGCGCACGCTCTCTGCCGTGCCACGCTCTCTGCCGTGCGCACGCTCTCTGCCGTGCGCACGCTCTCTGCCGTGCGCTACGCTCTCTGCCGTGCCACGCTCTCTGCCGTGCGCACGCTCTCTGCCGTGCGCACGAGGCGTCTCTGCCGTGGGCCGCACGCTCTCTGCCGTGCCCACGCTCTCTGCCGTGCGCACGCTCTCTGCCGTGCCACGCTCTCTGCCGTGCGCACTGCTCTCTGCCGTGCCACGCTCTCTGCCGTGCCGCACGCTCTCTTGCCTCGTGGCTCTCTGCCGTGCCACGCTCTCTGCCGTGCGCAACGCTCTCTGCCGTGCCACGCTCTCTGCGTGCCTCGCTCTCTGCCGTGCGCGACGCTCTCTGCAGTGCCACGCTCTCTGCCGTGCGCACGCTCTCTGCCGGTGCGCACTCTCTCGTGCCGTGCCCGACGCTCTCTTGCCGTGCCCACGCTCTCTGCCGTGCCCACGCTCGTCGTGCCGTGCGCACGGGCTCTCTGCGTGCCAACGCTCTCTGCCGTGGCCGCACGCTCTCTGCCGTGCGCACTAGCTCTCTGCCGTGCGCACGCTCTCTGCCGTGCCACGCTCTCTGCCGTGCCACGCTCTCTGCCATTGCGCAACTGCTCTCTGCCGTGCCCACGGCTCTCGTGCCGTGC
>NW_027455151.1:0-44133 GCF_040206685.1 Ascaphus truei
TCCCCTGAGTTTCCCAGATGTGTCCCTGTTAGTTACTGTGTGTGTCTCTTTGTGTTACACATGCCCCTGAGTTTCCCAGATGTGTCCCTGTTAGTTACTGTGTGTGTGTCTCTGTGTTACACATTCCCCTGAGTTTCCCAGATGTGTCCCTGTTAGTTACTGTGTGTGTGTCTCTCTGTGTTACACATTCCCCTGAGTTTCCCAGATGTGACCCTGTTAGTTACTGTGTGTGTCTCTCTGTGTTACACATTCCCCCTGAGTTTCCCAGATGTGTCCCTGTTAGTTACTGTGTGTGTCTCTGTGTTACACATTCCCCTGAGTTTCCCAGATGTGTCCCTGTTAGTTACTGTGTGTGTGTCTCTTGTGTTACACATTCCCCTGAGTTTCCCAGATGTGTCCCTGTTAGTTACTGTGTGTGTCTCTCTGTGTTACACATTCCCCTGAGTTTCCCAGATGTGACCCTGTTAGTTACTGTGTGTGTCTCTCTGTGTTACACATTCCCCTGAGTTTCCCAGATGTGTCCCTGTTAGTTACTGTGTGTGTCTCTCTGTGTTACACATTCCCCTGAGTTTCCCAGATGTGTCCCTGTTAGTTACTGTGTGTGTCTCTGTGTTACACATTCCCCTGAGTTTCCCAGATGTGTCCCTGTTAGTTACTGTGTGTGTCTCTCTGTGTTACACATTCCCCTGAGTTTCCCAGATGTGTCCCTGTTAGTTACTGTGTGTGTCTCTCTGTGTTACACATTCCCCTGAGTTTCCCAGATGTGTCCCTGTTAGTTACTGTGTGTGTCTCTTTGTGTTACACATTCCCCTGAGTTTCCCAGATGTGTCCCTGTTAGTTACTGTGTGTGTCTCTGTGTTACACATTCCCCTGAGTTTCCCAGATGTGTCCCTGTTAGTTACTGTGTGTGTCTCTGTGTTACACATTCCCCTGAGTTTCCCAGATGTGTCCCTGTTAGTTACTGTGTGTGTGTCTCTTGTGTTACACATTCCCCTGAGTTTCCCAGATGTGTCCCTGTTAGTTACTGTGTGTGTCTCTGTGTTACACATTCCCCTGAGTTTCCCAGATGTGTCCCTGTTAGTTACTGTGTGTGTCTCTCTGTGTTACACATTCCCCTGAGTTTCCCAGATGTGTCCCTGTTAGTTACTGTGTGTGTGTCTCTGTGTTACACATTCCCCTGAGTTTCCCAGATGTGTCCCTGTTAGTTACTGTGTGTGTGTCTCTGTGTTACACATTCCCCTGAGTTTCCCAGATGTGTCCCTGTTAGTTACTGTGTGTGTCTCTCTGTGTTACACATTCCCCTGAGTTTCCCAGATGTGTCCCTGTTAGTTACTGTGTATGTGTCTCTCTGTGTTACACATTCCCCTGAGTTTCCCAGATGTGTCCCTGTTAGTTACTGTGTGTGTCTTCTGTGTTACACATTCCCCTGAGTTTCCCAGATGTGTCCCTGTTAGTTACTGTGTGTGTCTCTCTGTGTTACACATTCCCCTGAGTTTCCCAGATGTGTCCCTGTTAGTTACTGTGTGTGTCTCTCTGTGTTACACATTCCCCTGAGTTTCCCAGATGTGTCCCTGTTAGTTACTGTGTGTGTCTCTCTGTGTTACACATTCCCCTGAGTTTCCCAGATGTGTCCCTGTTAGTTACTGTGTGTGTCTCTGTGTTACACATGCCCCTGAGTTTCCCAGATGTGACCCTGTTAGTTACTGTGTGTGTCTCTCTGTGTTACACATTCCCCTGAGTTTCCCAGATGTGACCCTGTTAGTTACTGTGTGTGTCTCTCTGTGTTACACATTCCCCTGAGTTTCCCAGATGTGTCCCTGTTAGTTACTGTGTGTGTGTCTCTTTGTGTTACACATTCCCCTGAGTTTCCCAGATGTGTCCCTGTTAGTTACTGTGTGTGTGTCTCTTTGTGTTACACATTCCCCTGAGTTTCCCAGATGTGACCCTGTTAGTTACTGTGTGTGTCTCTGTGTTACACATTCCCCTGAGTTTCCCAGATGTGACCCTGTTAGTTACTGTGTGTGTGTCTCTTTGTGTTACACATTCCCCTGAGTTTCCCAGATGTGACCCTGTTAGTTACTGTGTGTGTCTCTGTGTTACACATTCCCCTGAGTTTCCCAGATGTGTCCCTGTTAGTTACTGTGTGTGTCTCTCTGTGTTACACATTCCCCTGAGTTTCCCAGATGTGTCCCTGTTAGTTACTGTGTGTGTCTCTCTGTGTTACACATTCCCCTGAGTTTCCCAGATGTGTCCCTGTTAGTTACTGTGTGTGTCTCTTTGTGTTACACATTCCCCTGAGTTTCCCAGATGTGTCCCTGTTAGTTACTGTGTGTGTGTCTCTTTGTGTTACACATTCCCCTGAGTTTCCCAGATGTGACCCTGTTAGTTACTGTGTGTGTCTCTGTGTTACACATTCCCCTGAGTTTCCCAGATGTGACCCTGTTAGTTACTGTGTGTGTGTCTCTTTGTGTTACACATTCCCCTGAGTTTCCCAGATGTGACCCTGTTAGTTACTGTGTGTGTCTCTGTGTTACACATTCCCCTGAGTTTCCCAGATGTGTCCCTGTTAGTTACTGTGTGTGTCTCTCTGTGTTACACATTCCCCTGAGTTTCCCAGATGTGACCCTGTTAGTTACTGTGTGTGTCTCTCTGTGTTACACATTCCCCTGAGTTTCCCAGATGTGTCCCTGTTAGTTACTGTGTGTGTGTCTCTTTGTGTTACACATTCCCCTGAGTTTCCCAGATGTGTCCCTGTTAGTTACTGTGTGTGTGTCTCTTTGTGTTACACATTCCCCTGAGTTTCCCAGATGTGACCCTGTTAGTTACTGTGTGTGTCTCTGTGTTACACATTCCCCTGAGTTTCCCAGATGTGACCCTGTTAGTTACTGTGTGTGTGTCTCTTTGTGTTACACATTCCCCTGAGTTTCCCAGATGTGACCCTGTTAGTTACTGTGTGTGTCTCTGTGTTACACATTCCCCTGAGTTTCCCAGATGTGTCCCTGTTAGTTACTGTGTGTGTCTCTCTGTGTTACACATTCCCCTGAGTTTCCCAGATGTGTCCCTGTTAGTTACTGTGTGTGTCTCTCTGTGTTACACATTCCCCTGAGTTTCCCAGATGTGTCCCTGTTAGTTACTGTGTGTGTGTCTCTTTGTGTTACACATTCCCCTGAGTTTCCCAGATGTGTCCCTGTTAGTTACTGTGTGTGTGTCTCTTTGTGTTACACATTCCCCTGAGTTTCCCAGATGTGACCCTGTTAGTTACTGTGTGTGTCTCTGTGTTACACATTCCCCTGAGTTTCCCAGATGTGACCCTGTTAGTTACTGTGTGTGTGTCTCTTTGTGTTACACATTCCCCTGAGTTTCCCAGATGTGACCCTGTTAGTTACTGTGTGTGTCTCTGTGTTACACATTCCCCTGAGTTTCCCAGATGTGTCCCTTTTAGTTACTGTGTGTGTCTCTCTGTGTTACACATTCCCCTGAGTTTCCCAGATGTGTCCCTGTTAGTTACTGTGTGTGTGTCTCTTTGTGTTACACATTCCCCTGAGTTTCCCAGATGTGTCCCTGTTAGTTACTGTGTGTGTGTCTCTTTGTGTTACACATTCCCCTGAGTTTCCCAGATGTGACCCTGTTAGTTACTGTGTGTGTCTCTGTGTTACACATTCCCCTGAGTTTCCCAGATGTGACCCTGTTAGTTACTGTGTGTGTGTCTCTTTGTGTTACACATTCCCCTGAGTTTCCCAGATGTGACCCTGTTAGTTACTGTGTGTGTCTCTGTGTTACACATTCCCCTGAGTTTCCCAGATGTGTCCCTGTTAGTTACTGTGTCTCTCTGTGTTACACATTCCCCTGAGTTTCCCAGATGTGACCCTGTTAGTTACTGTGTGTGTGTCTCTCTGTGTTACACATGCCCCTGAGTTTCCCAGATGTGTCCCTGTTAGTTACTGTGTGTGTCTCTCTGTGTTACACATTCCCCTGAGTTTGCCAGATGTGTCCCTGTTAGTTACTGTGTCTCTCTGTGTTACACATTCCCCTGAGTTTCCCAGATGTGTCCCTGTTAGTTACTGTGTGTGTCTCTCTGTGTTACACATGCCCCTGAGTTTCCCAGATGTGTCCCTGTTAGTTACTGTGTGTGTCTTTGTGTTACACATTCCCCTGAGTTTCCCAGATGTGACCCTGTTAGTTACTGTGTGTGTGTCTCTCTGTGTTACACATGCCCCTGAGTTTCCCAGATGTGTCCCTGTTAGTTACTGTGTGTGTCTCTCTGTGTTACACATTCCCCTGAGTTTCCCAGATGTATCCGTTAGTTACTGTGTGTGTGTCTCTCTGTGTTACACATTCCCCTGAGTTTCCCAGATGTGTCCCTGTTAGTTACTGTGTGTGTCTCTGTGTTACACATTCCCCTGAGTTTCCCAGATGTGACCCTGTTAGTTACTGTGTGTGTCTCTGTGTTACACATTCCCCTGAGTTTCCCAGATGTGACCCTGTTAGTTACTGTGTGTGTGTCTCTTTGTGTTACACATTCCCCTGAGTTTCCCAGATGTGACCCTGTTAGTTACTGTGTGTGTCTCTGTGTTACACATGCCCCTGAGTTTCCCAGATGTGTCCCTGTTAGTTACTGTGTCTCTCTGTGTTACACATTCCCCTGAGTTTCCCAGATGTGTCCCTGTTAGTTACTGTGTGTGTGTCTTTGTGTTACACATTCCCCTGAGTTTCCCAGATGTGTCCCTGTTAGTTACTGTGTGTGTCTGTGTTACACATGCCCCTGAGTTTCCCAGATGTGACCCTGTTAGTTACTGTGTGTCTCTCTGTGTTACACATTCCCCTGAGTTTCCCAGATGTGTCCCTGTTAGTTACTGTGTGTGTCTCTGTGTTACACATGCCCCTGAGTTTCCCAGATGTGTCCCTGTTAGTTACTGTGTGTGTCTTTGTGTTACACATTCCCCTGAGTTTCCCAGATGTGACCCTGTTAGTTACTGTGTGTCTCTCTGTGTTACACATTACCCTGAGTTTCCCAGATGTGACCCTGTTAGTTACAGTGTGTGTCTCTCTGTGTTACACATTCCCCTGAGTTTCCCAGATGTGTCCCTGTTAGTTACTGTGTGTGTCTCTCTGTGTTACACATTCCCCTGAGTTTGCCAGATGTGTCCCTGTTAGTTACTGTGTGTGTCTCTCTGTGTTACACATGCCCCTGAGTTTCCCAGATGTGTCCCTGTTAGTTACTGTGTGTGTGTCTCTCTGTGTTACACACTCCCCTGAGTTTGCCAGATGTGTCCCTGTTAGTTACTGTGTGTGTCTCTCTGTGTTACACATGCCCCTGAGTTTCCCAGATGTATCCCTGTTAGTTACTGTGTGTGTCTCTCTGTGTTACACATTCCCCTGAGTTTCCCAGATGTATCCCTGTTAGTTACTGTGTGTGTCTCTTTGTGTTACACATTCCCCTGAGTTTCCCAGGTGTGTCCCTGTTAGTTACTGTGTGTGTCTCTCTGTGTTACACATTCCCCTGAGTTTCCCAGATGTGTCCCTGTTAGTTACTGTGTGTGTCTCTGTGTTACACATTCCCCTGAGTTTCCCAGATGTGTACCTGTTAGTTACTGTGTGTGTCTCTGTGTTACACATTCCCCTGAGTTTCCCAGATGTGTCCCTGTTAGTTACTGTGTCTCTCTGTGTTACACATTCCCCTGAGTTTCCCAGATGTGTCCCTGTTAGTTACTGTGTGTGTCTCTCTGTGTTACACATTCCACTGAGTTTCCCAGATGTGTCCCTGTTAGTTACAGTGTGTGTCTCTCTGTGTTACACATTCCCCTGAGTTTCCCAGATGTGTCCCTGTTAGTTACTGTGTGTCTCTCTGTGTTACACATTCCCCTGAGTTTCCCAGATGTGTCCCTGTTAGTTACTGTGTGTGTCTCTGTGTTACACATTCCCCTGAGTTTCCCAGATGTGTCCCTGTTAGTTACTGTGTGTGTGTCTCTTTGTGTTACACATGCCCCTGAGTTTCCCAGATGTGTCCCTGTTAGTTACTGTGTGTGTGTCTCTGTGTTACACATTCCCCTGAGTTTCCCAGATGTGTCCCTGTTAGTTACTGTGTGTGTGTCTCTCTGTGTTACACATTCCCCTGAGTTTCCCAGATGTGACCCTGTTAGTTACTGTGTGTGTCTCTCTGTGTTACACATTCCCCTGAGTTTCCCAGATGTGTCCCTGTTAGTTACTGTGTGTGTCTCTGTGTTACACATTCCCCTGAGTTTCCCAGATGTGTCCCTGTTAGTTACTGTGTGTGTCTCTCTGTGTTACACATTCCCCTGAGTTTCCCAGATGTGTCCCTGTTAGTTACTGTGTGTGTCTCTGTGTTACACATTCCCCTGAGTTTCCCAGATGTGTCCCTGTTAGTTACTGTGTGTGTCTCTCTGTGTTACACATTCCCCTGAGTTTCCCAGATGTGTCCCTGTTAGTTACTGTGTGTGTCTCTGTGTTACACATTCCCCTGAGTTTCCCAGATGTGTCCCTGTTAGTTACTGTGTGTGTCTCTTTGTGTTACACATTCCCCTGAGTTTCCCAGATGTGTCCCTGTTAGTTACTGTGTGTGTCTCTTTGTGTTACACATTCCCCTGAGTTTCCCAGATGTGACCCTGTTAGTTACTGTGTGTGTCTCTTTGTGTTACACATTCCCCTGAGTTTCCCAGATGTGTCCCTGTTAGTTACTGTGTGTGTCTCTCTGTGTTACACATGCCCCTGAGTTTCCCAGATGTGTCCCTGTTAGTTACTGTGTGTGTCTCTGTGTGTTACACATGCCCCTGAGTTTCCCAGATGTGTCCCTGTTAGTTACTGTGTGTGTCTCTCTGTGTTACACATTCCCCTGAGTTTCCCAGATGTGTCCCTGTTAGTTACAGTGTGTGTCTCTCTGTGTTACACATTCCCCTGAGTTTCCCAGATGTGTCCCTGTTAGTTACTGTGTGTCTCTCTGTGTTACACATTCCCCTGAGTTTCCCAGATGTGTCCCTGTTAGTTACTGTGTGTGTCTCTGTGTTACACATTCCCCTGAGTTTCCCAGATGTGTCCCTGTTAGTTACTGTGTGTGTGTCTCTTTGTGTTACACATGCCCCTGAGTTTCCCAGATGTGTCCCTGTTAGTTACTGTGTGTGTGTCTCTGTGTTACACATTCCCCTGAGTTTCCCAGATGTGTCCCTGTTAGTTACTGTGTGTGTGTCTCTCTGTGTTACACATTCCCCTGAGTTTCCCAGATGTGACCCTGTTAGTTACTGTGTGTGTCTCTCTGTGTTACACATTCCCCTGAGTTTCCCAGATGTGTCCCTGTTAGTTACTGTGTGTGTCTCTGTGTTACACATTCCCCTGAGTTTCCCAGATGTGTCCCTGTTAGTTACTGTGTGTGTCTCTCTGTGTTACACATTCCCCTGAGTTTCCCAGATGTGTCCCTGTTAGTTACTGTGTGTGTCTCTGTGTTACACATTCCCCTGAGTTTCCCAGATGTGTCCCTGTTAGTTACTGTGTGTGTCTCTCTGTGTTACACATTCCCCTGAGTTTCCCAGATGTGTCCCTGTTAGTTACTGTGTGTGTCTCTGTGTTACACATTCCCCTGAGTTTCCCAGATGTGTCCCTGTTAGTTACTGTGTGTGTCTCTTTGTGTTACACATTCCCCTGAGTTTCCCAGATGTGTCCCTGTTAGTTACTGTGTGTGTCTCTTTGTGTTACACATTCCCCTGAGTTTCCCAGATGTGACCCTGTTAGTTACTGTGTGTGTCTCTTTGTGTTACACATTCCCCTGAGTTTCCCAGATGTGTCCCTGTTAGTTACTGTGTGTGTCTCTCTGTGTTACACATGCCCCTGAGTTTCCCAGATGTGTCCCTGTTAGTTACTGTGTGTGTCTCTGTGTGTTACACATGCCCCTGAGTTTCCCAGATGTGTCCCTGTTAGTTACTGTGTGTGTCTCTGTGTGTTACACATGCCCCTGAGTTTCCCAGATGTGTCCCTGTTAGTTACTGTGTGTGTGTCTCTCTGTGTTACACATTCCCCTGAGTTTCCCAGATGTGTCCCTGTTAGTTACTGTGTGTGTGTCTTTGTGTTACACATTCCCCTGAGTTTCCCAGATGTGTCCCTGTTAGTTACTGTGTGTGTCTCTCTGTGTTACACATTCCCCTGAGTTTCCCAGATGTGTCCCTGTTAGTTACTGTGTGTGTCTCTTTGTGTTACACATTCCCCTGAGTTTCCCAGATGTGTCCCTGTTAGTTACTGTGTCTCTCTGTGTTACACATTCCCCTGAGTTTCCCAGATGTGTCCCTGTTAGTTACTGTGTCTCTCTGTGTTACACATTCCCCTGAGTTTCCCAGATGTGACCCTGTTAGTTACTGTGTCTCTCTGTGTTACACATTCCCCTGAGTTTCCCAGGTGTGTCCCTGTTAGTTACTGTGTGTCTCTCTGTGTTACACATTCCCCTGAGTTTCCCAGATGTGTCCCTGTTAGTTACTGTGTGTGTCTCTGTGTTACACATTCCCGTGAGTTTCCCAGATGTATCCCTGTTAGTTACTGTGTGTGTGTCTCTCTGTGTTACACATTCCCCTGAGTTTCCCAGATGTGTCCCTGTTAGTTACTGTGTGTGTCTCTGTGTTACACATTCCCCTGAGTTTCCCAGATGTGTCCCTGTTAGTTACTGTGTGTGTCTCTGTGTTACACATTCCCCTGAGTTTCCCAGATGTGTCCCTGTTAGTTACTGTGTGTGTCTCTCTGTGTTACACATTCCCCTGAGTTTCCCAGATGTGTCCCTGTTAGTTACTGTGTGTGTCTCTCTGTGTTACACATTCCCCTGAGTTTCCCAGATGTGACCCTGTTAGTTACTGTGTGTGTCTCTCTGTGTTACACATTCCCCTGAGTTTCCCAGATGTGTCCCTGTTAGTTACTGTGTGTGTCTCTCTGTGTTACACATTCCCCTGAGTTTCCCAGATGTGTCCCTGTTAGTTACTGTGTGTCTCTCTGTGTTACATATTCCCCTGAGTTTCCCAGATGTGTCCCTGTTAGTTACTGTGTGTGTGTCTCTGTGTTACACATGCCCCTGAGTTTCCCAGATGTGACCCTGTTAGTTACTGTGTGTGTCTCTCTGTGTTACACATGCCCCTGAGTTTCCCAGATGTGTCCCTGTTAGTTACTGTGTGTGTGTCTCTCTGTGTTACACATTCCCCTGAGTTTCCCAGATGTGTCCCTGTTAGTTACTGTGTGTGTCTCTGTGTTACACATTCCCCTGAGTTTCCCAGATGTGTCCCTGTTAGTTACTGTGTGTCTCTCTGTGTTACACATTCCCCTGAGTTTCCCAGATGTGTCCCTGTTAGTTACTGTATGTGTGTCTCTCTGTGTTACACATTCCCCTGAGTTTCCCAGATGTGTCCCTGTTAGTTACTGTGTGTGTGTCTCTCTGTGTTACACATTCCCCTGAGTTTCCCAGATGTGTCCCTGTTAGTTACTGTGTGTGTCTCTGTGTTACACATTCCCCTGAGTTTCCCAGATGTGTCCCTGTTAGTTACTGTGTGTGTCTCTCTGTGTTACACATTCCCCTGAGTTTCCCAGATGTGTCCCTGTTAGTTACTGTGTGTATCTCTGTGTTACACATTCCCCTGAGTTTCCCAGATGTGTCCCTGTTAGTTACTGTGTGTCTCTGTGTTACACATTCCCCTGAGTTTCCCAGATGTGACCCTGTTAGTTACTGTGTGTGTCTCTGTGTTACACATTCCCCTGAGTTTCCCAGATGTGTCCCTGTTAGTTACTGTGTGTGTCTCTCTGTGTTACACATTCCCCTGAGTTTCCCAGATGTGTCCCTGTTAGTTACTGTGTGTGTCTCTGTGTTACATATTCCCCTGAGTTTCCCAGATGTGTCCCTGTTAGTTACTGTGTGTGTCTCTCTGTGTTACACATTCCCCTGAGTTTCCCAGATGTGTCCCTGTTAGTTACTGTGTGTGTCTCTGTGTTACACATTCCCCTGAGTTTCCCAGATGTGTCCCTGTTAGTTACTGTGTGTGTCTCTGTGTTACACATTCCCCTGAGTTTCCCAGATGTGTCCCTGTTAGTTACTGTGTGTGTCTCTCTGTGTTACACATTCCCCTGAGTTTCCCAGATGTGACCCTGTTAGTTACAGTGTGTGTCTCTTTGTGTTACACATTCCCCTGAGTTTCCCAGATGTGACCCTGTTAGTTACTGTGTGTGTCTCTCTGTGTTACACATTCCCCTGAGTTTCCCAGATGTGTCCCTGTTAGTTACTGTGTGTGTCTCTCTGTGTTACACATTCCCCTGAGTTTCCCAGATGTGTCCCTGTTAGTTACTGTGTGTGTCTCTTTGTGTTACACATGCCCCTGAGTTTCCCAGATGTGTCCCTGTTAGTTACTGTGTGTGTCTCTTTGTGTTACACATTCCCCTGAGTTTCCCAGATGTGTCCCTGTTAGTTACTGTGTGTGTCTCTCTGTGTTACACATTCCCCTGAGTTTCCCAGATGTGACCCTGTTAGTTACTGTGTGTGTCTCTCTGTGTTACACATGCCCCTGAGTTTCCCAGATGTGTCCCTGTTAGTTAGTGTGTGTCTCTGTGTTACACATTCCCCTGAGTTTCCCAGATGTGTCCCTGTTAGTTACTGTGTGTCTCTCTGTGTTACACATTCCCCTGAGTTTCCCAGATGTGTCCCTGTTAGTTACTGTGTGTGTCTCTCTGTGTTACACATGCCCCTGAGTTTCCCAGATGTATCCCTGTTAGTTACTGTGTGTGTCTCTCTCTGTGTTACACATTCCCCTGAGTTTCCCAGATGTGTCCCTGTTAGTTACTGTGTGTGTCTCTCTGTGTTACACATTCCCCTGAGTTTCCCAGATGTGTCCCTGTTAGTTACTGTGTGTCTCTTTGTGTTACACATTCCCCTGAGTTTCCCAGATGTGTCCCTGTTAGTTACTGTGTGTCTCTTTGTGTTACACATTCCCCTGAGTTTCCCAGATGTGTCCCTGTTAGTTACTGTGTGTGTCTCTCTGTGTTACACATTCCCCTGAGTTTCCCAGATGTGACCCTGTTAGTTACTGTGTGTGTCTCTCTGTGTTACACATTCCCCTGAGTTTCCCAGATGTGTCCCTGTTAGTTACTGTGTGTGTCTCTGTGTTACACATTCCCCTGAGTTTCCCAGATGTGTCCCTGTTAGTTACTGTGTGTCTCTCTGTGTTACACATTCCCCTGAGTTTCCCAGATGTGTCCCTGTTAGTTACTGTATGTGTGTCTCTCTGTGTTACACATTCCCCTGAGTTTCCCAGATGTGTCCCTGTTAGTTACTGTGTGTGTCTCTCTGTGTTACACATTCCCCTGAGTTTCCCAGATGTGTCCCTGTTAGTTACTGTGTGTGTCTCTGTGTTACACATTCCCCTGAGTTTCCCAGATGTGTCCCTGTTAGTTACTGTGTGTGTCTCTCTGTGTTACACATTCCCCTGAGTTTCCCAGATGTATCCCTGTTATTTACTGTGTGTGTGTCTCTCTGTGTTACACATTCCCCTGAGTTTCCCAGATGTGTCCCTGTTAGTTACTGTGTGTGTCTCTGTGTTACACATTCCCCTGAGTTTCCCAGATGTGTCCCTGTTAGTTACTGTGTGTGTCTCTCTGTGTTACACATTCCCCTGAGTTTCCCAGATGTGTCCCTGTTAGTTACTGTGTGTATCTCTGTGTTACACATTCCCCTGAGTTTCCCAGATGTGTCCCTGTTAGTTACTGTGTGTCTCTGTGTTACACATTCCCCTGAGTTTCCCAGATGTGACCCTGTTAGTTACTGTGTGTGTCTCTGTGTTACACATTCCCCTGAGTTTCCCAGATGTGTCCCTGTTAGTTACTGTGTGTGTCTCTCTGTGTTACACATTCCCCTGAGTTTCCCAGATGTGTCCCTGTTAGTTACTGTGTGTGTCTCTCTGTGTTACACATTCCCCTGAGTTTCCCAGATGTGTCCCTGTTAGTTACTGTGTGTGTCTCTGTGTTACATATTCCCCTGAGTTTCCCAGATGTGTCCCTGTTAGTTACTGTGTGTGTCTCTCTGTGTTACACATTCCCCTGAGTTTCCCAGATGTGTCCCTGTTAGTTACTGTGTGTGTCTCTGTGTTACACATTCCCCTGAGTTTCCCAGATGTGTCCCTGTTAGTTACTGTGTGTGTCTCTGTGTTACACATTCCCCTGAGTTTCCCAGATGTGTCCCTGTTAGTTACTGTGTGTGTCTCTCTGTGTTACACATTCCCCTGAGTTTCCCAGATGTGACCCTGTTAGTTACAGTGTGTGTCTCTTTGTGTTACACATTCCCCTGAGTTTCCCAGATGTGACCCTGTTAGTTACTGTGTGTGTCTCTCTGTGTTACACATTCCCCTGAGTTTCCCAGATGTGTCCCTGTTAGTTACTGTGTGTGTCTCTCTGTGTTACACATTCCCCTGAGTTTCCCAGATGTGTCCCTGTTAGTTACTGTGTGTGTCTCTTTGTGTTACACATGCCCCTGAGTTTCCCAGATGTGTCCCTGTTAGTTACTGTGTGTGTCTCTTTGTGTTACACATTCCCCTGAGTTTCCCAGATGTGTCCCTGTTAGTTACTGTGTGTGTCTCTCTGTGTTACACATTCCCCTGAGTTTCCCAGATGTGACCCTGTTAGTTACTGTGTGTGTCTCTCTGTGTTACACATGCCCCTGAGTTTCCCAGATGTATCCCTGTTAGTTACTGTGTGTGTCTCTCTGTGTTACACATTCCCCTGAGTTTCCCAGATGTGTCCCTGTTAGTTACTGTGTGTGTCTCTCTGTGTTACACATGCCCCTGAGTTTCCCAGATGTATCCCTGTTAGTTACTGTGTGTGTCTCTCTCTGTGTTACACATTCCCCTGAGTTTCCCAGATGTGTCCCTGTTAGTTACTGTGTGTGTCTCTCTGTGTTACACATTCCCCTGAGTTTCCCAGATGTGTCCCTGTTAGTTACTGTGTGTCTCTTTGTGTTACACATTCCCCTGAGTTTCCCAGATGTGTCCCTGTTAGTTACTGTGTGTCTCTTTGTGTTACACATTCCCCTGAGTTTCCCAGATGTGTCCCTGTTAGTTACTGTGTGTGTCTCTCTGTGTTACACATTCCCCTGAGTTTCCCAGATGTGACCCTGTTAGTTACTGTGTGTGTCTCTCTGTGTTACACATTCCCCTGAGTTTCCCAGATGTGTCCCTGTTAGTTACTGTGTGTCTCTCTGTGTTACACATTCCCCTGAGTTTCCCAGATGTGTCCCTGTTAGTTACTGTGTGTGTGTCTCTGTGTTACACATTCCCCTGAGTTTCCCAGATGTATCCCTGTTAGTTACTGTGTCTCTCTGTGTTACACATTCCCCTGAGTTTCCCAGATGTGTCCCTGTTAGTTACTGTGTGTGTCTCTCTGTGTTACACATTCCCCTGAGTTTCCCAGATGTGTCCCTGTTAGTTACTGTGTGTGTCTCTTTGCGTTACACATGCCCCTGAGTTTCCCAGATGTGTCCCTGTTAGTTACTGTGTGTGTCTCTTTGTGTTACACATTCCCCTGAGTTTCCCAGATGTGTCCCTGTTAGTTACTGTGTGTGTGTCTCTGTGTTACACATGCCCCTGAGTTTCCCAGATGTGTCCCTGTTAGTTACTGTGTGTGTCTCTGTGTTACACATTCCCCTGAGTTTCCCAGATGTGTCCCTGTTAGTTACTGTGTGTGTCTCTCTGTGTTACACATTCCACTGAGTTTCCCAGATGTGTCCCTGTTAGTTACTGTGTGTGTCTCTGTGTTACACATTCCCCTGAGTTTCCCAGATGTGACCCTGTTAGTTACTGTGTGTGTCTCTCTGTGTTACACATTCCACTGAGTTTCCCAGATGTGTCCCTGTTAGTTACTGTGTGTGTCTCTGTGTTACACATTCCCCTGAGTTTCCCAGATGTGTCCCTGTTAGTTACTGTGTGTGTCTCTGTGTTACACATTCCCCTGAGTTTCCCAGATGTGTCCCTGTTAGTTACTGTGTGTGTCTCTGTGTTACACATTCCCCTGAGTTTCCCAGATGTGTCCCTGTTAGTTACTGTGTGTGTCTCTGTGTTACACATTCCCCTGAGTTTGCCAGATGTGTCCCTGTTAGTTACTGTGTGTGTGTTTCTCTGTGTTACACATTCCCCTGAGTTTCCCAGGTGTGTCCCTGTTAGTTACTGTGTGTGTGTCTCTCTGTGTTACACATTCCCCTGAGTTTCCCAGATGTGTCCCTGTTAGTTACTGTGTGTGTCTTTGTGTTACACATTCCCCTGAGTTTCCCAGATGTGACCCTGTTAGTTACTGTGTGTGTCTCTTTGTGTTACACATTCCCCTGAGTTTCCCAGATGTGTCCCTGTTAGTTACTGTGTGTGTCTCTTTGTGTTACACATTCCCCTGAGTTTCCCAGATGTGTCCCTGTTAGTTACTGTGTGTGTGTCTCTCTGTGTTACACATTCCCCTGAGTTTCCCAGATGTGACCCTGTTAGTTACTGTGTGTGTCTCTCTGTGTTACATATTCCCCTGAGTTTCCCAGATGTGTCCCTGTTAGTTACAGTGTGTGTCTCTCTGTGTTACACATTCCCCTGAGTTTCCCAGATGTGTCCCTGTTAGTTACTGTGTGTGTCTCTTTGTGTTACACATTCCCCTGAGTTTCCCAGATGTGTCCCTGTTAGTTACTGTGTGTCTCTCTGTGTTACACATTCCCCTGAGTTTCCCAGATGTGACCCTGTTAGTTACTGTGTGTCTCTCTGTGTTACACATTCCCCTGAGTTTCCCAGATGTGACCCTGTTAGTTACTGTGTGTGTCTCTCTGTGTTACATATTCCCCTGAGTTTCCCAGATGTATCCCTGTTAGTTACTGTGTGTGTCTCTGTGTTACACATTCCCCTGAGTTTCCCAGACGTGTCCCTGTTAGTTACTGTGTGAGTCTCTGTGTTACACATTCCCCTGAGTTTCCCAGATGTGTCCCTGTTAGTTACTGTGTGTGTCTCTCTGTGTTACACATTCCCCTGAGTTTCCCAGATGTGTCCCTGTTAGTTACTGTGTGTGTCTCTTTGCGTTACACATGCCCCTGAGTTTCCCAGATGTGTCCCTGTTAGTTACTGTGTGTGTCTCTTTGTGTTACACATTCCCCTGAGTTTCCCAGATGTGTCCCTGTTAGTTACTGTGTGTGTGTCTCTGTGTTACACATGCCCCTGAGTTTCCCAGATGTGACCCTGTTAGTTACTGTGTGTCTCTCTGTGTTACACATTCCCCTGAGTTTCCCAGATGTGTCCCTGTTAGTTACTGTGTGTGTCTCTGTGTTACACATTCCCCTGAGTTTCCCATATGTGTCCCTGTTAGTTACTGTGTGTGTGTCTCTGTGTTACACATTCCCCTGAGTTTCCCATATGTGTCCCTGTTAGTTACTGTGTGTGTCTCTGTGTTACACATTCCCCTGAGTTTCCCAGATGTGTCCCTGTTAGTTACTGTGTGTGTCTCTGTGTTACACATTCCCCTGAGTTTCCCAGATGTGTCCCTGTTAGTTACTGTGTGTGTCTCTCTGTGTTACACATTCCCCTGAGTTTCCCAGATGTGTCCCTGTTAGTTACTGTGTGTGTGTCTCTCTGTGTTACACATTCCCCTGAGTTTCCCAGATGTGTCCCTGTTAGTTACTGTGTGTGTGTCTCTCTGTGTTACACATTCCCCTGAGTTTCCCAGATGTGTCCCTGTTAGTTACTGTGTGTGTCTGTGTTACACATTCCCCTGAGTTTCCCAGATGTGTCCCTGTTAGTTACTGTGTGTCTCTCTGTGTTACACATTCCCCTGAGTTTCCCAGATGTGTCCCTGTTAGTTACTGTGTGTGTCTCTGTGTTACACATTCCCCTGAGTTTCCCAGATGTGTCCCTGTTAGTTACTGTGTGTGTCTCTGTGTTACACATTCCCCTGAGTTTCCCAGATGTGTCCCTGTTAGTTACTGTGTGTGTCTCTCTGTGTTACACATTCCACTGAGTTTCCCAGATGTGTCCCTGTTAGTTACTGTGTGTGTCTCTGTGTTACACATTCCCCTGAGTTTCCCAGATGTGTCCCTGTTAGTTACTGTGTGTGTCTCTCTGTGTTACACATTCCCCTGAGTTTCCCAGATGTGTCCCTGTTAGTTACTGTGTGTGTGTCTCTCTGTGTTACACATTCCCCTGAGTTTCCCAGATGTGTCCCTGTTAGTTACTGTATGTGTGTCTCTCTGTGTTACACATTCCCCTGAGTTTCCCAGATGTGTCCCTGTTAGTTACTGTGTGTGTCTCTGTGTTACACATTCCCCTGAGTTTCCCAGATGTGTCCCTGTTAGTTACTGTGTGAATCTCTCTGTGTTACACATTCCCCTGAGTTTCCCAGATGTGTCCCTGTTAGTTACTGTGTGTCTCTCTGTGTTACACATTCCCCTGAGTTTCCCAGATGTGACCCTGTTAGTTACTGTGTGTGTGTCTCTTTGTGTTACACATTCCCCTGAGTTTCCCAGATATGTCCCTGTTAGTTACTGTGTGTCTCTCTGTGTTACACATTCCCCTGAGTTTCCCAGATGTGTCCCTGTTAGTTACAGTGTGTGTCTCTCTGTGTTACACATGCCCCTGAGTTTCCCAGATGTGTCCCTGTTAGTTACTGTGTGTGTGTCTCTCTGTGTTACACATTCCCCTGAGTTTCCCAGATGTGTCCCTGTTAGTTACTGTGTGTGTCTCTCTGTGTTACACATTCCCCTGAGTTTCCCAGATGTGTCCCTGTTAGTTACTGTGTGTGTCTCTCTGTGTTACACATTCCCCTGAGTTTCCCAGATGTGTCCCTGTTAGTTACTGTGTGTGTCTCTCTGTGTTACACATTCCCCTGAGTTTCCCAGATGTGTCCCTGTTAGTTACTGTGTGTGTCTCTGTGTTACACATTCCCCTGAGTTTCCCAGATGTGTCCCTGTTAGTTACTGTGTGTCTCTTTGTGTTACACATGCCCCTGAGTTTCCCAGATGTGTCCCTGTTAGTTACTGTGTGTGTCTCTCTGTGTTACACATTCCCCTGAGTTTCCCAGATGTGACCCTGTTAGTTACTGTGTGTGTCTCTCTGTGTTACACATTCCCCTGAGTTTCCCAGATGTGTCCCTGTTAGTTACTGTGTGTGTCTCTCTGTGTTACACATTCCCCTGAGTTTCCCAGATGTGTCCCTGTTAGTTACTGTGTGTGTCTCTCTGTGTTACACATTCCCCTGAGTTTCCCAGATGTGTCCCTGTTAGTTACTGTGTGTGTCTCTTTGTGTTACACATTCCCCTGAGTTTCCCAGATGTGTCCCTGTTAGTTACTGTGTGTCTCTCTGTGTTACACATTCCCCTGAGTTTCCCAGATGTGTCCCTGTTAGTTACAGTGTGTGTCTCTCTGTGTTACACATTCCCCTGAGTTTCCCAGATGTGACCCTGTTAGTTACTGTGTGTGTCTCTCTGTGTTACACATTCCCCTGAGTTTCCCAGATGTGTCCCTGTTAGTTACTGTGTGTGTCTCTCTGTGTTACACATTCCCCTGAGTTTCCCAGATGTGTCCCTGTTAGTTACTGTGTGTGTGTCTCTCTGTGTTACACATTCCCCTGAGTTTCCCAGATGTGTCCCTGTTAGTTACTGTGTGTGTCTCTGTGTTACACATTCCCCTGAGTTTCCCAGATGTGTCCCTGTTAGTTACTGTGTGTGTCTCTCTGTGTTACACATTCCCCTGAGTTTCCCAGATGTGACCCTGTTAGTTACTGTGTCTCTCTGTGTTACACATTCCCCTGAGTTTCCCAGATGTGACCCTGTTAGTTACTGTGTGTGTCTCTCTGTGTTACACATTCCCCTGAGTTTCCCAGATGTGACCCTGTTAGTTACTGTGTGTGTGTCTCTCTGTGTTACACATTCCCCTGAGTTTCCCAGATGTGTCCCTGTTAGTTACAGTGTGTGTCTCTCTGTGTTACACATTCCCCTGAGTTTCCCAGATGTGTCCCTGTTAGTTACTGTGTGTCTCTCTGTGTTACATATTCCCCTGAGTTTCCCAGATGTGTCCCTGTTAGTTACAGTGTGTGTCTCTCTGTGTTACACATTCCCCTGAGTTTCCCAGATGTGTCCCTGTTAGTTACTGTGTGTCTCTCTGTGTTACATATTCCCCTGAGTTTCCCAGATGTGTCCCTGTTAGTTACAGTGTGTGTCTCTCTGTGTTACACATTCCCCTGAGTTTCCCAGATGTGACCCTGTTAGTTACTGTGTGTGTGTCTCTCTGTGTTACACATTCCCCTGAGTTTCCCAGATGTGTCCCTGTTAGTTACAGTGTGTGTCTCTCTGTGTTACACATTCCCCTGAGTTTCCCAGATGTGTCCCTGTTAGTTACTGTGTGTCTCTCTGTGTTACATATTCCCCTGAGTTTCCCAGATGTGTCCCTGTTAGTTACAGTGTGTGTCTCTCTGTGTTACACATTCCCCTGAGTTTCCCAGATGTGACCCTGTTAGTTACTGTGTGTGTCTCTTTGTGTTACACATTCCCCTGAGTTTCCCAGATGTGACCCTGTTAGTTACTGTGTGTGTCTCTCTGTGTTACACATTCCCCTGAGTTTCCCAGATGTGTCCCTGTTAGTTACTGTGTGTGTCTCTCTGTGTTACACATTCCCCTGAGTTTCCCAGATGTGACCCTGTTAGTTACTGTGTGTGTCTCTGTGTTACACATTCCCCTGAGTTTCCCAGATGTGTCCCTGTTAGTTACTGTGTGAGTCTCTGTGTTACACATTCCCCTGAGTTTCCCAGATGTGTCCCTGTTAGTTACTGTGTGTGTCTCTCTGTGTTACACATGCCCCTGAGTTTCCCAGATGTGTCCCTGTTAGTTACTGTGTGTGTCTCTCTGTGTTACACATTCCCCTGAGTTTCCCAGATGTGACCCTGTTAGTTACTGTGTGTGTCTCTCTGTGTTACACATTCCCCTGAGTTTCCCAGATGTGACCCTGTTAGTTACTGTGTGTGTCTCTGTGTTACACATTCCCCTGAGTTTCCCAGATGTGTCCCTGTTAGTTACTGTGTGTGTGTCTCTCTGTGTTACACATTCCCCTGAGTTTCCCAGATGTGTCCCTGTTAGTTACTGTGTGTCTCTTTGTGTTACACATTCCCCTGAGTTTCCCAGATGTGTCCCTGTTAGTTACTGTGTGTGTCTCTCTGTTTTACACATTCCCCTGAGTTTCCCAGATGTGTCCCTGTTAGTTACTGTGTGTGTCTCTCTGTGTTACACATGCCCCTGAGTTTCCCAGATGTGTCCCTGTTAGTTACTGTGTGTGTCTCTCTGTGTTACACATTCCCCTGAGTTTCCCAGATGTGTCCCTGTTAGTTACTGTGTGTGTGTCTCTGTGTTACACATTCCCCTGAGTTTCCCAGATGTGTCCCTGTTAGTTACTGTGTGTGTCTCTCTGTGTTACACATTCCCCTGAGTTTCCCAGATGTGTCCCTGTTAGTTACTGTGTGTGTCTCTCTGTGTTACACATTCCCCTGGGTTTCCCAGATGTGTCCCTGTTAGTTACTGTGTGTGTCTCTCTGTGTTACACATTCCCCTGAGTTTCCCAGATGTGTCCCTGTTAGTTACTGTGTGTGTCTCTTTGTGTTACACATGCCCCTGAGTTTCCCAGATGTGTCCCTGTTAGTTACTGTGTGTGTCTCTCTGTGTTACACATGCCCCTGAGTTTCCCAGATGTGTCCCTGTTAGTTACTGTGTGTGTCTCTTTGTGTTACACATTCCCCTGAGTTTCCCAGATGTGTCCCTGTTAGTTACTGTGTGTGTCTCTTTGTGTTACACATTCCCCTGAGTTTCCCAGATGTGACCCTGTTAGTTACTGTGTGTCTCTCTGTGTTACACATTCCCCTGAGTTTCCCAGATGTGTCCCTGTTAGTTACTGTGTGTGTCTCTGTGTTACACATTCCCCTGAGTTTCCCAGATGTGACCCTGTTAGTTACTGTGTGTGTCTCTCTGTGTTACACATTCCCCTGAGTTTCCCAGATGTGTCCCTGTTAGTTACTGTGTGTGTCTCTCTGTGTTACACATTCCCCTGAGTTTCCCAGATGTGTCCCTGTTAGTTACTGTGTGTGTGTCTCTGTGTTACACATTCCCCTGAGTTTCCCAGATGTGTCCCTGTTAGTTACTGTGTGTGTCTCTGTGTTACACATTCCCCTGAGTTTCCCAGATGTGTACCTGTTAGTTACTGTGTGTGTGTCTCTCTGTGTTACACATTCCCCTGAGTTTCCCAGATGTGTCCCTGTTAGTTACTGTGTGTGTCTCTCTGTGTTACACATTCCCCTGAGTTTCCCAGATGTGACCCTGTTAGTTACTGTGTGTGTCTCTTTGTGTTACACATGCCCCTGAGTTTCCCAGATGTGTCCCTGTTAGTTACTGTGTGTGTCTCTCTGTGTTACACATTCCCCTGAGTTTCCCAGATGTGTCCCTGTTAGTTACTGTGTGTGTCTCTCTGTGTTACACATTCCCCTGAGTTTCCCAGATGTGTCCCTGTTAGTTACTGTGTGTGTCTCTGTGTTACACATGCCCCTGAGTTTCCCAGATGTGTCCCTGTTAGTTACTGTGTGTCTCTGTGTTACACATTCCCCTGAGTTTCCCAGATGTGTCCCTGTTAGTTACTGTGTGTGTCTCTCTGTGTTACACATGCCCCTGAGTTTCCCAGATGTGTCCCTGTTAGTTACTGTGTGTGTCTCTGTGTTACATATTCCCCTGAGTTTCCCAGATGTGACCCTGTTAGTTACTGTGTGTCTCTGTGTTACACATGCCCCTGAGTTTCCCAGATGTGTCCCTGTTAGTTACTGTGTGTGTCTCTCTGTGTTACACATGCCCCTGAGTTTCCCAGATGTGTCCCTGTTAGTTACTGTGTGTGTCTCTCTGTGTTACACATGCCCCTGAGTTTCCCAGATGTGACCCTGTTAGTTACTGTGTGTGTGTCTCTTTGTGTTACACATTCCCCTGAGTTTCCCAGATGTGACCCTGTTAGTTACTGTGTGTGTCTCTCTGTGTTACACATTCCCCTGAGTTTCCCAGATGTGTCCCTGTTAGTTACTGTGTGTCTCTGTGTTACACATTCCCCTGAGTTTCCCAGATGTGTCCCTGTTAGTTACTGTGTGTGTCTCTTTGTGTTACACATTCCCCTGAGTTTCCCAGATGTGTCCCTGTTAGTTACTGTGTGTGTCTCTTTGTGTTACACATTCCCCTGAGTTTCCCAGATGTGTCCCTGTTAGTTACTGTGTGTGTCTGTGTTACACATTCCCCTGAGTTTCCCAGATGTGTCCCTGTTAGTTACTGTGTGTGTCTCTGTGTTACACATTCCCCTGAGTTTCCCAGATGTGTCCCTGTTAGTTACTGTGTGTGTGTCTCTCTGTGTTACACATTCCCCTGAGTTTCCCAGATGTGTCCCTGTTAGTTACTGTGTGTGTGTCTCTCTGTGTTACACATTCCCCTGAGTTTCCCAGATGTGACCCTGTTAGTTACTGTGTGTGTGTCTCTCTGTGTTACACATTCCCCTGAGTTTCCCAGATGTGTCCCTGTTAGTTACTGTGTGTGTCTCTCTGTGTTACACATTCCCCTGAGTTTCCCAGATGTGTCCCTGTTAGTTACTGTGTGTGTCTCTCTGTGTTACACATTCCCCTGAGTTTCCCAGATGTGTCCCTGTTAGTTACTGTGTGTGTCTCTGTGTTACACATGCCCCTGAGTTTCCCAGATGTGTCCCTGTTAGTTACTGTGTGTGTGTCTCTGTGTTACACATTCCCCTGAGTTTCCCAGATGTGTCCCTGTTAGTTACTGTGTGTGTCTCTCTGTGTTACACATTCCCCTGAGTTTCCCAGATGTGTCCCTGTTAGTTACTGTGTGTGTGTCTCTGTGTTACACATTCCCCTGAGTTTCCCAGATGTGTCCCTGTTAGTTACTGTGTGTGTCTCTTTGTGTTACACATTCCCCTGAGTTTCCCAGATGTGTCCCTGTTAGTTACTGTGTGTGTCTCTCTGTGTTACACATTCCCCTGAGTTTCCCAGATGTGTCCCTGTTAGTTACTGTGTGTGTCTCTCTGTGTTACACATTCCCCTGAGTTTCCCAGATGTGTCCCTGTTAGTTACTGTGTGTGTTTCTCTGTGTTACACATTCCCCTGAGTTTCCCAGATGTGTCCCTGTTAGTTACTGTGTGTGTCTCTCTGTGTTACACATTCCCCTGAGTTTCCCAGATGTGCCCCCTTAGTTACTGTGTGTGTCTCTGTGTTACACATTCCCCTGAGTTTCCCAGATGTGTCCCTGTTAGTTACTGTGTGTGTCTCTTTGTGTTACACATTCCCCTGAGTTTCCCAGATGTGTCCCTGTTAGTTACTGTGTGTGTCTCTGTGTTACACATTCCCCTGAGTTTCCCAGATGTGTCCCTGTTAGTTACTGTGTGTGTCTCTCTGTGTTACACATTCCCCTGAGTTTCCCAGATGTGTCCCTGTTAGTTACTGTGTGTGTCTCTGTGTTACACATTCCCCTGAGTTTCCCAGATGTGACCCTGTTAGTTACTGTGTCTCTCTCTGTGTTACACATTCCCCTGAGTTTCCCAGATGTGTCCCTGTTAGTTACTGTGTGTGTGTCTCTGTGTTACACATTCCCCTGAGTTTCCCAGATGTGTCCCTGTTAGTTACTGTGTGTGTCTCTGTGTTACACATTCCCCTGAGTTTCCCAGATGTGTCCCTGTTAGTTACTGTGTGTGTGTCTCTCTGTGTTACACATTCCCCTGAGTTTCCCAGATGTGTCCCTGTTAGTTACTGTGTGTGTCTCTTTGTGTTACACATTCCCCTGAGTTTCCCAGATGTGTCCCTGTTAGTTACTGTGTGTGTCTCTCTGTGTTACACATTCCCCTGAGTTTCCCAGATGTGACCCTGTTAGTTACTGTGTGTGTGTCTCTCTGTGTTACACATTCCCCTGAGTTTCCCAGATGTGTCCCTGTTAGTTACTGTGTGTGTCTCTCTGTGTTACACATTCCCCTGAGTTTCCCAGATGTGACCCTGTTAGTTACTGTGTGTGTGTCTCTCTGTGTTACACATTCCCCTGAGTTTCCCAGATGTATCCCTGTTAGTTACTGTGTGTGTCTCTCTGTGTTACACATGCCCCTGAGTTTCCCAGATGTGTCCCTGTTAGTTACTGTGTGTGTCTCTTTGTGTTACACATTCCCCTGAGTTTCCCAGATGTGTCCCTGTTAGTTACTGTGTGTGTCTCTGTGTTACATATTCCCCTGAGTTTCCCAGATGTGTCCCTGTTAGTTACTGTGTGTGTCTCTCTGTGTTACACATTCCCCTGAGTTTCCCAGATGTGACCCTGTTAGTTACTGTGTGTGTCTCTCTGTGTTACACATTCCCCTGAGTTTCCCAGATGTGTCCCTGTTAGTTACTGTGTGTGTGTCTCTGTGTTACACATTCCCCTGAGTTTCCCAGATGTGTCCCTGTTAGTTACTGTGTGTGTCTCTTTGTGTTACACATTCCCCTGAGTTTCCCAGATGTGTCCCTGTTAGTTACTGTGTGTGTCTCTGTGTTACACATTCCCCTGAGTTTCCCAGATGTGTCCCTGTTAGTTACAGTGTGTGTCTCTCTGTGTTACACATTCCCCTGAGTTTCCCAGATGTGACCCTGTTAGTTACTGTGTGTGTCTCTGTGTTACACATTCCCCTGAGTTTCCCAGATGTGACCCTGTTAGTTACAGTGTGTGTCTCTCTGTGTTACACATTCCCCTGAGTTTCCCAGATGTGTCCCTGTTAGTTACTGTGTGTGTCTCTGTGTTACACATTCCCCTGAGTTTCCCAGATGTGTCCCTGTTAGTTACTGTGTGTGTCTCTCTGTGTTACACATGCCCCTGAGTTTACCATATGTGTCCCTGTTAGTTACTGTGTGTGTCTCTCTGTGTTACACATTCCCCTGAGTTTACCATATGTGTCCCTGTTAGTTACTGTGTGTGTCTCTCTGTGTTACACATTCCCCTGAGTTTCCCAGATGTGTCCCTGTTAGTTACTGTGTGTGTCTCTCTGTGTTACACATTCCCCTGAGTTTCCCAGATGTGTCCCTGTTAGTTACTGTGTCTCTCTGTGTTACACATTCCCCCGAGTTTCCCAGATGTGTCCCTGTTAGTTACTGTGTGTGTCTCTCTGTGTTACACATTCCCCTGAGTTTCCCAGATGTGTCCCTGTTAGTTACTGTGTGTGTCTCTGTGTTACACATTCCCCTGAGTTTCCCAGATGTGTCCCTGTTAGTTACTGTGTGTCTCTCTGTGTTACACATTCCCCTGAGTTTCCCAGATGTGTCCCTGTTAGTTACTGTGTGTGTCTCTCTGTGTTACACATTCCCCTGAGTTTCCCAGATGTGTCCCTGTTAGTTACTGTGTGTGTCTCTGTGTTACACATTCCCCTGAGTTTCCCAGATGTGTCCCTGTTAGTTACTGTGTGTGTCTCTGTGTTACACATTCCCCTGAGTTTCCCAGATGTGTCCCTGTTAGTTACTGTGTGTGTCTCTCTGTGTTACACATTCCCCTGAGTTTCCCAGATGTGTCCCTGTTAGTTACTGTGTGTGTGTCTCTCTGTGTTACACATTCCCCTGAGTTTCCCAGATGTGTCCCTGTTAGTTACTGTGTGTGTCTCTCTGTGTTACACATTCCCCTGAGTTTCCCAGATGTGTCCCTGTTAGTTACTGTGTGTGTCTCTCTGTGTTACACATTCCCCTGAGTTTCCCAGATGTGTCCCTGTTAGTTACTGTGTGTGTGTCTCTCTGTGTTACACATTCCCCTGAGTTTCCCAGATGTGTCCCTGTTAGTTACTGTGTGTGTCTCTTTGTGTTACACATTCCCCTGAGTTTCCCAGATGTGTCCCTGTTAGTTACTGTGTGTGTCTCTCTGTGTTACACATTCCCCTGAGTTTCCCAGATGTGTCCCTGTTAGTTACTGTGTGTGTCTCTGTGTTACACATTCCCCTGAGTTTCCCAGATGTGTCCCTGTTAGTTACTGTGTGTCTCTCTGTGTTACACATTCCCCTGAGTTTCCCAGATGTGTCCCTGTTAGTTACTGTGTGTGTCTCTTTGTGTTACACATTCCCCTGAGTTTCCCAGATGTGTCCCTGTTAGTTACAGTGTGTGTCTCTCTGTGTTACACATTCCCCTGAGTTTCCCAGATGTGACCCTGTTAGTTACTGTGTCTCTCTGTGTTACACATTCCCCTGAGTTTCCCAGATGTGTCCCTGTTAGTTACTGTGTGTGTCTTTGTGTTACACATTCCCCTGAGTTTCCCAGATGTGTCCCTGTTAGTTACTGTGTGTGTCTCTCTGTGTTACACATTCCCCCGAGTTTCCCAGATGTGTCCCTGTTAGTTACTGTGTGTGTTTCTCTGTGTTACACATTCCCCTGAGTTTCCCACATGTTTCCCTGTTAGTTACTGTGTGTGTCTCTGTGTTACACATTCCCCTGAGTTTCCCAGATGTGTCCCTGTTAGTTACTGTGTGTGTGTCTCTCTGTGTTACACATTCCCCTGAGTTTCCCAGGTCTGTCCCTGTTAGTTACTGTGTGTCTCTCTGTGTTACACATTCCCCTGAGTTTCCCAGATGTGTCCCTGTTAGTTACTGTGTGTGTGTCTCTCTGTGTTACACATTCCCCTGAGTTTCCCAGATGTGTCCCTGTTAGTTACAGTGTGTGTCTCTCTGTGTTACACATTCCCCTGAGTTTCCCAGATGTGACCCTGTTAGTTACTGTGTGTGTCTCTCTGTGTTACACATTCCCCTGAGTTTCCCAGATGTGTCCCTGTTAGTTACTGTGTGTGTCTCTCTGTGTTACACATTCCCCTGAGTTTCCCAGATGTGTCCCTGTTAGTTACTGTGTGTGTCTTTGTGTTACACATTCCCCTGAGTTTCCCAGATGTGTCCCTGTTAGTTACTGTGTGTGTCTTTGTGTTACACATTCCCCTGAGTTTCCCAGATGTGTCCCTGTTAGTTACTGTGTCTCTCTGTGTTACACATTCCCCCGAGTTTCCCAGATGTGTCCCTGTTAGTTACTGTGTGTGTCTCTCTGTGTTACACATTCCCCTGAGTTTCCCAGATGTGACCCTGTTAGTTACTGTGTGTGTGTCTCTGTGTGTTACACATTCCCCTGAGTTTCCCAGATGTGTCCCTGTTAGTTACTGTGTGTGTCTCTGTGTTACACATGCCCCTGAGTTTCCCAGATGTGTCCCTGTTAGTTACTGTTTGTGTCTCTGTGTTACACATGCCCCTGAGTTTCCCAGATGTGTCCCTGTTAGTTACTGTGTGTGTCTCTTTGTGTTACACATTCCCCTGAGTTTCCCAGATGTGTCCCTGTTAGTTACTGTGTGTGTCTCTGTGTTACACATTCCCCTGAGTTTCCCAGATGTGTCCCTGTTAGTTACTGTGTGTGTCTCTGTGTTACACATTCCCCTGAGTTTCCCAGATGTGTCCCTGTTAGTTACTGTGTGTGTCTCTTTGTGTTACACATTCCCCTGAGTTTCCCAGATGTGACCCTGTTAGTTACTGTGTGTGTCTCTTTGTGTTACACATTCCCCTGAGTTTCCCACATGTGACCCTGTTAGTTACTGTGTGTGTCTCTGTGTTACACATTCCCCTGAGTTTCCCAGATGTGTCCCTGTTAGTTACTGTGTGTGTCTCTGTGTTACACATTCCCCTGAGTTTCCCAGATGTGTCCCTGTTAGTTACTGTGTGTGTCTCTGTGTTACACATTCCCCTGAGTTTCCCAGATGTGACCCTGTTAGTTACAGTGTGTGTCTCTCTGTGTTACACATTCCCCTGAGTTTCCCAGATGTGTCCCTGTTAGTTACTGTGTGTGTCTCTGTGTTACACATTCCCCTGAGTTTCCCAGATGTGACCCTGTTAGTTACTGTGTCTCTCTGTGTTACACATTCCCCTGAGTTTCCCAGATGTGTCCCTGTTAGTTACTGTGTCTCTCTGTGTTACACATTCCCCTGAGTTTCCCAGATGTGACCCTGTTAGTTACTGTGTGTGTCTTTGTGTTACACATTCCCCTGAGTTTCCCAGATGTGTCCCTGTTAGTTACTGTGTGTGTCTTTGTGTTACACATTCCCCTGAGTTTCCCAGATGTGTCCCTGTTAGTTACTGTGTGTCTCTCTGTGTTACACATTCCCCCGAGTTTCCCAGATGTGTCCCTGTTAGTTACTGTGTGTGTCTCTCTGTGTTACACATTCCCCTGAGTTTCCCAGATGTGACCCTGTTAGTTACTGTGTGTGTGTCTCTGTGTGTTACACATTCCCCTGAGTTTCCCAGATGTGTCCCTGTTAGTTACTGTGTGTGTCTCTGTGTTACACATGCCCCTGAGTTTCCCAGATGTGTCCCTGTTAGTTACTGTTTGTGTCTCTGTGTTACACATGCCCCTGAGTTTCCCAGATGTGTCCCTGTTAGTTACTGTGTGTCTCTTTGTGTTACACATTCCCCTGAGTTTCCCAGATGTGTCCCTGTTAGTTACTGTGTGTGTCTCTGTGTTACACATTCCCCTGAGTTTCCCAGATGTGTCCCTGTTAGTTACTGTGTGTGTCTCTGTGTTACACATTCCCCTGAGTTTCCCAGATGTGTCCCTGTTAGTTACTGTGTGTGTCTCTTTGTGTTACACATTCCCCTGAGTTTCCCAGATGTGACCCTGTTAGTTACTGTGTGTGTCTCTGTGTTACACATTCCCCTGAGTTTCCCAGATGTGTCCCTGTTAGTTACTGTGTGTCTCTGTGTTACACATTCCCCTGAGTTTCCCAGATGTGTCCCTGTTAGTTACTGTGTGTGTTTCTCTGTGTTACACATTCCCCTGAGTTTCCCAGATGTGTCCCTGTTAGTTACTGTGTGTGTGTCTCTCTGTGTTACACATTCCCCTGAGTTTCCCAGATGTGTCCCTGTTAGTTACTGTGTGTGTCTCTTTGTGTTACACATTCCCCTGAGTTTCCCAGATGTGACCCTGTTAGTTACTGTGTGTGTCTCTGTGTTACACATTCCCCTGAGTTTCCCAGATGTGTCCCTGTTAGTTACTGTGTGTGTCTCTGTGTTACACATTCCCCTGAGTTTCCCAGATGTGTCCCTGTTAGTTACTGTGTGTGTCTCTCTGTGTTACACATTCCCCTGAGTTTCCCAGATGTGACCCTGTTAGTTACTGTGTGTGTTTCTCTGTGTTACACATTCCCCTGAGTTTCCCAGATGTGTCCCTGTTAGTTACTGTGTCTCTCTGTGTTACACATTCCCCTGAGTTTCCCAGATGTGACCCTGTTAGTTACTGTGTGTCTCTGTGTTACACATTCACCTGAGTTTCCCACATGTGACCCTGTTAGTTACTGTGTGTGTCTCTGTGTTACACATTCCCCTGAGTTTCCCAGATGTGTCCCTGTTAGTTACTGTGTGTGTCTCTCTGTGTTACACATTCCCCTGAGTTTCCCAGATGTGTCCCTGTTAGTTACTGTGTGTGTCTCTGTGTTACACATTCCCCTGAGTTTCCCAGATGTGTCCCTGTTAGTTACTGTGTGTGTTTCTCTGTGTTACACATTCCCCTGAGTTTCCCACATGTGTCCCTGTTAGTTACTGTGTGTGTCTCTGTGTTACACATTCCCCTGAGTTTCCCAGATGTGTCCCTGTTAGTTACTGTGTGTGTCTCTCTGTGTTACACATTCCCCTGAGTTTCCCAGATGTGACCCTGTTAGTTACTGTGTGTGTTTCTCTGTGTTACACATTCCCCTGAGTTTCCCAGATGTGTCCCTGTTAGTTACTGTGTGTGTCTCTCTGTGTTACACATTCCCCTGAGTTTCCCACACGTGTCCCTGTTAGTTACTGTGTGTGTCTCTCTGTGTTACACATTCCCCTGAGTTTCCCACATGTGTCCCTGTTAGTTACTGTGTGTGTGTCTCTGTGTTACACATTCCCCTGAGTTTCCCACATGTGACCCTGTTAGTTACTGTGTGTGTCTCTGTGTTACACATTCCCCTGAGTTTCCCAGATGTGTCCCTGTTAGTTACTGTGTGTGTGTCTCTCTGTGTTACACATTCCCCTGAGTTTCCCAGATGTGTCCCTGTTAGTTACTGTGTGTGTCTCTGTGTTACACATTCCCCTGAGTTTCCCAGATGTGTCCCTGTTAGTTACTGTGTGTGTCTCTCTGTGTTACACATGCCCCTGAGTTTCCCAGATGTGTCCCTGTTAGTTACTGTGTGTGTCTCTCTGTGTTACACATTCCACTGAGTTTCCCAGATGTGTCCCTGTTAGTTACTGTGTGTGTGTCTCTCTGTGTTACACATTCCCCTGAGTTTCCCACATGTGACCCTGTTAGTTACTGTGTGTGTCTCTCTGTGTTACACATTCCCCTGAGTTTCCCAGATGTGTCCCTGTTAGTTACTGTGTGTGTCTCTCTGTGTTACACATTCCCCTGAGTTTCCCAGATGTGTCCCTGTTAGTTACTGTGTGTGTCTCTCTGTGTTACACATTCCCCTGAGTTTCCCAGATGTGTCCCTGTTAGTTACTGTGTGTGTCTCTGTGTTACACATTCCCCTGAGTTTCCCAGATGTGTCCCTGTTAGTTACTGTGTGTGTCTCTCTGTGTTACACATTCCCCTGAGTTTCCCAGATGTGTCCCTGTTAGTTACTGTGTGTGTCTCTTTGTGTTACACATTCCCCTGAGTTTCCCAGATGTGTCCCTGTTAGTTACAGTGTGTGTCTCTCTGTGTTACACATTCCCCTGAGTTTCCCAGATGTGACCCTGTTAGTTACTGTGTCTCTCTGTGTTACACATTCCCCTGAGTTTCCCAGATGTGTCCCTGTTAGTTACTGTGTGTGTCTTTGTGTTACACATTCCCCTGAGTTTCCCAGATGTGTCCCTGTTAGTTACTGTGTGTGTCTCTCTGTGTTACACATTCCCCCGAGTTTCCCAGATGTGTCCCTGTTAGTTACTGTGTGTGTTTCTCTGTGTTACACATTCCCCTGAGTTTCCCACATGTGTCCCTGTTAGTTACTGTGTGTGTCTCTGTGTTACACATTCCCCTGAGTTTCCCAGATGTGTCCCTGTTAGTTACTGTGTGTGTGTCTCTCTGTGTTACACATTCCCCTGAGTTTCCCAGGTCTGTCCCTGTTAGTTACTGTGTGTCTCTCTGTGTTACACATTCCCCTGAGTTTCCCAGATGTGTCCCTGTTAGTTACTGTGTGTGTGTCTCTCTGTGTTACACATTCCCCTGAGTTTCCCAGATGTGTCCCTGTTAGTTACTGTGTCTCTCTGTGTTACACATTCCCCTGAGTTTCCCAGATGTGACCCTGTTAGTTACTGTGTCTCTCTGTGTTACACATTCCCCTGAGTTTCCCAGATGTGTCCCTGTTAGTTACTGTGTGTGTCTTTGTGTTACACATTCCCCTGAGTTTCCCAGATGTGTCCCTGTTAGTTACAGTGTGTGTCTCTCTGTGTTACACATTCCCCTGAGTTTCCCAGATGTGTCCCTGTTAGTTACTGTGTCTCTCTGTGTTACACATTCCCCTGAGTTTCCCAGATGTGTCCCTGTTAGTTACTGTGTGTGTCTTTGTGTTACACATTCCCCTGAGTTTCCCAGATGTGTCCCTGTTAGTTACTGTGTGTGTCTTTGTGTTACACATTCCCCTGAGTTTCCCAGATGTGTCCCTGTTAGTTACTGTGTGTCTCTCTGTGTTACACATTCCCCGAGTTTCCCAGATGTGTCCCTGTTAGTTACTGTGTGTGTCTCTGTGTTACACATTCCCCTGAGTTTCCCAGATGTGTCCCTGTTAGTTACTGTGTGTGTCTCTCTGTGTTACACATTCCCCTGAGTTTCCCAGATGTGACCCTGTTAGTTACTGTGTGTGTGTCTCTGTGTGTTACACATTCCCCTGAGTTTCCCAGATGTGTCCCTGTTAGTTACTGTGTGTGTCTCTGTGTTACACATGCCCCTGAGTTTCCCAGATGTGTCCCTGTTAGTTACTGTGTGTGTCTCTGTGTTACACATGCCCCTGAGTTTCCCAGATGTGTCCCTGTTAGTTACTGTTTGTGTCTCTGTGTTACACATGCCCCTGAGTTTCCCAGATGTGTCCCTGTTAGTTACTGTGTGTGTCTCTTTGTGTTACACATTCCCCTGAGTTTCCCAGATGTGTCCCTGTTAGTTACTGTGTGTGTCTCTGTGTTACACATGCCCCTGAGTTTCCCAGATGTGTCCCTGTTAGTTACTGTGTGTGTCTCTGTGTTACACATGCCCCTGAGTTTCCCAGATGTGTCCCTGTTAGTTACTGTGTGTGTGTCTCTGTGTTACACATTCCCCTGAGTTTCCCATATGTGTCCCTGTTAGTTACTGTGTGTGTCTCTCTGTGTTACACATTCCCCTGAGTTTCCCAGATGTATCCCTTTTAGTTACTGTGTGTGTGTCTATCTGTGTTACACATTCCCCTGAGTTTCCCAGATGTGTCCCTGTTAGTTACTGTGTCTCTCTGTGTTACACATTCCCCTGAGTTTCCCAGATGTGTCCCTGTTAGTTACTGTGTGTGTCTCTGTGTTACACATTCCCCTGAGTTTCCCAGATGTGTCCCTGTTAGTTACTGTGTGTCTCTCTGTGTTACACATTCCCCTGAGTTTCCCAGATGTGTCCCTGTTAGTTACTGTGTGTGTCTCTCTGTGTTACACATTCCCCTGAGTTTCCCAGATGTGTCCCTGTTAGTTACTGTGTGTCTCTCTGTGTTACACATTCCCCTGAGTTTCCCAGATGTGTCCCTGTTAGTTACTGTGTGTGTGTCTCTCTGTGTTACACATTCCCCTGAGTTTCCCAGATGTGTCCCTGTTAGTTACTGTGTGTGTCTCTTTGTGTTACACATTCCCCTGAGTTTCCCAGATGTGACCCTGTTAGTTACTGTGTCTCTCTGTGTTACACATGCCCCTGAGTTTCCCAGATGTGTCCCTGTTAGTTACTGTGTGTGTGTTTCTCTGTGTTACACATTCCCCTGAGTTTCCCACATGTGTCCCTGTTAGTTACTGTGTGTGTCTCTGTGTTACACATTCCCCTGAGTTTCCCAGATGTGTCCCTGTTAGTTACTGTGTGTGTGTCTCTCTGTGTTACACATTCCCCTGAGTTTCCCAGATGTGTCCCTGTTAGTTACTGTGTGTGTGTCTCTGTGTTACACATTCCCCTGAGTTTCCCAGGTCTGTCCCTGTTAGTTACTGTGTGTGTGTCTCTCTGTGTTACACATTCCCCTGAGTTTCCCAGATGTGTCCCTGTTAGTTACTGTGTGTGTGTCTCTGTGTTACACATTCCCCTGAGTTTCCCAGATGTGTCCCTGTTAGTTACTGTGTGTGTGTCTCTCTGTGTTACACATTCCCCTGAGTTTCCCAGATGTGTCCCTGTTAGTTACTGTGTGTGTGTCTCTCTGTGTTACACATTCCCCTGAGTTTCCCAGGTCTGTCCCTGTTAGTTACTGTGTGTCTCTCTGTGTTACACATTCCCCTGAGTTTCCCAGATGTGTCCCTGTTAGTTACTGTGTCTCTCTGTGTTACACATGCCCCTGAGTTTCCCAGATGTGTCCCTGTTAGTTTCAGTGTGTGTCTCTCTGTGTTACACATTCCCCTGAGTTTCCCAGATGTGTCCCTGTTAGTTTCAGTGTGTGTCTCTCTGTGTTACACATTCCCCTGAGTTTCCCAGATGTGACCCTGTTAGTTACTGTGTCTCTCTGTGTTACACATTCCCCTGAGTTTCCCAGATGTGTCCCTGTTAGTTACTGTGTGTGTCTTTGTGTTACACATTCCCCTGAGTTTCCCAGATGTGTCCCTGTTAGTTACTGTGTGTGTCTCTCTGTGTTACACATTCCCCCGAGTTTCCCAGATGTGTCCCTGTTAGTTACTGTGTGTGTTTCTCTGTGTTACACATTCCCCTGAGTTTCCCACATGTGTCCCTGTTAGTTACTGTGTGTGTCTCTGTGTTACACATTCCCCTGAGTTTCCCAGATGTGTCCCTGTTAGTTACTGTGTGTGTCTCTCTGTGTTACACATTCCCCTGAGTTTCCCAGGTCTGTCCCTGTTAGTTACTGTGTGTCTCTCTGTGTTACACATTCCCCTGAGTTTCCCAGATGTGTCCCTGTTAGTTACTGTGTGTGTGTCTCTCTGTGTTACACATTCCCCTGAGTTTCCCAGATGTGTCCCTGTTAGTTACAGTGTGTGTCTCTCTGTGTTACACATTCCCCTGAGTTTCCCAGATGTGACCCTGTTAGTTACTGTGTCTCTCTGTGTTACACATTCCCCTGAGTTTCCCAGATGTGTCCCTGTTAGTTACTGTGTGTGTCTTTGTGTTACACATTCCCCTCAGTTTCCCAGATGTGTCCCTGTTAGTTACTGTGTGTGTCTTTGTGTTACACATTCCCCTGAGTTTCCCAGATGTGTCCCTGTTAGTTACTGTGTGTCTCTCTGTGTTACACATTCCCCTGAGTTTCCCAGATGTGACCCTGTTAGTTACTGTGTGTGTGTCTCTGTGTGTTACACATTCCCCTGAGTTTCCCAGATGTGTCCCTGTTAGTTACTGTGTGTGTCTCTGTGTTACACATGCCCCTGAGTTTCCCAGATGTGTCCCTGTTAGTTACTGTGTGTGTCTCTGTGTTACACATTCCCCTGAGTTTCCCAGATGTGTCCCTGTTAGTTACTGTTTGTGTCTCTGTGTTACACATTCCCCTGAGTTTCCCAGATGTGTCCCTGTTAGTTACTGTGTGTGTCTCTCTGTGTTACACATGCCCCTGAGTTTCCCAGATGTGTCCCTGTTAGTTACTGTGTGTGTCTCTTTGTGTTACACATTCCCCTGAGTTTCCCAGATGTGTCCCTGTTAGTTACTGTGTGTGTCTCTGTGTTACATATTCCCCTGAGTTTCCCAGATGTGTCCCTGTTAGTTACTGTGTGTGTCTCTTTGTGTTACACATTCCCCTGAGTTTCCCAGATGTGTCCCTGTTAGTTACTGTGTGTGTCTCTCTGTGTTACACATTCCCCTGAGTTTCCCAGATGTGTCCCTGTTAGTTACTGTGTGTGTGTCTCTGTGTTACACATTCCCCTGAGTTTCCCATATGTGTCCCTGTTAGTTACTGTGTGTGTCTCTCTGTGTTACACATTCCCCTGAGTTTCCCAGATGTATCCCTTTTAGTTACTGTGTGTGTCTCTCTGTGTTACACATTCCCCTGAGTTTCCCAGATGTGTCCCTGTTAGTTACTGTGTGTCTCTCTGTGTTACACATTCCCCTGAGTTTCCCAGATGTGTCCCTGTTAGTTACTGTGTGTGTCTCTCTGTGTTACACATTCCCCTGAGTTTCCCAGATGTGTCCCTGTTAGTTACTGTGTGTGTCTCTGTGTTACACATTCCCCTGAGTTTCCCAGATGTGTCCCTGTTAGTTACTGTGTGTGTCTCTGTGTTACACATTCCCCTGAGTTTCCCAGATGTGACCCTGTTAGTTACTGTGTGTGTGTCTCTCTGTGTTACACATTCCCCTGAGTTTCCCAGATGTGTCCCTGTTAGTTACTGTGTGTGTGTCTCTCTGTGTTACACATTCCCCTGAGTTTCCCAGATGTGTCCCTGTTAGTTACTGTGTGTGTCTCTTTGTGTTACACATTCCCCTGAGTTTCCCAGATGTGTCCCTGTTAGTTACTGTGTGTGTCTCTCTGTGTTACACATGCCCCTGAGTTTCCCAGATGTGTCCCTGTTAGTTACTGTGTGTGTCTCTTTGTGTTACACATTCCCCTGAGTTTCCCAGATGTGTCCCTGTTAGTTACTGTGTGTGTCTCTCTGTGTTACACATTCCCCTGAGTTTCCCAGATGTGTCCCTGTTAGTTACTGTGTGTCTCTCTGTGTTACACATTCCCCTGAGTTTCCCAGATGTGTCCCTGTTAGTTACTGTGTGTGTCTCTTGTGTTACACATTCCCCTGAGTTTCCCAGATGTGTCCCTGTTAGTTACTGTGTGTGTCTCTCTGTGTTACACATTCCCCTGAGTTTCCCAGATGTGTCCCTGTTAGTTACTGTGTGTGTTTCTCTGTGTTACACATTCCCCTGAGTTTCCCACATGTGTCCCTGTTAGTTACTGTGTGTGTCTCTGTGTTACACATTCCCCTGAGTTTCCCAGATGTGTCCCTGTTAGTTACTGTGTGTGTCTCTCTGTGTTACACATTCCCCTGAGTTTCCCAGATGTGTCCCTGTTAGTTACTGTGTGTGTCTCTCTGTGTTACACATTCCCCTGAGTTTCCCAGATGTGTCCCTGTTAGTTACTGTGTGTCTCTCTGTGTTACACATTCCCCTGAGTTTCCCAGATGTGTCCCTGTTAGTTACTGTGTGTGTCTCTCTGTGTTACACATTCCCCTGAGTTTCCCAGATGTGACCCTGTTAGTTACTGTGTGTGTCTCTCTGTGTTACACATTCCCCTGAGTTTCCCAGATGTGACCCTGTTAGTTACTGTGTGTGTCTCTCTGTGTTACACATTCCCCTGAGTTTCCCAGATGTGTCCCTGTTAGTTACTGTGTGTGTCTTGTGTTACACATTCCCCTGAGTTTCCCAGATGTGTCCCTGTTAGTTACTGTGTGTGTCTCTCTGTGTTACACATTCCCCTGAGTTTCCCAGATGTGTCCCTGTTAGTTACTGTGTGTGTCTCTTGTGTTACACATTCCCCTGAGTTTCCCAGATGTGTCCCTGTTAGTTACTGTGTGTGTCTCTGTGTTACACATTCCCCTGAGTTTCCCAGATGTGTCCCTGTTAGTTACTGTGTGTCTCTCTGTGTTACACATTCCCCTGAGTTTCCCAGATGTGTCCCTGTTAGTTACTGTGTGTGTCTCTCTGTGTTACACATTCCCCTGAGTTTCCCAGATGTGACCCTGTTAGTTACTGTGTGTGTGTCTCTGTGTTACACATTCCCCTGAGTTTCCCAGATGTGTCCCTGTTAGTTACTGTGTGTGTCTCTCTGTGTTACACATTCCCCTGAGTTTCCCAGATGTGTCCCTGTTAGTTACTGTGTGTGTGTCTCTGTGTTACACATTCCCCTGAGTTTCCCAGATGTGTCCCTGTTAGTTACTGTGTGTGTCTCTTTGTGTTACACATTCCCCTGAGTTTCCCAGATGTGTCCCTGTTAGTTACTGTGTGTGTCTCTGTGTTACACATTCCCCTGAGTTTCCCAGATGTGTCCCTGTTAGTTACTGTGTGTGTCTCTCTGTGTTACACATTCCCCTGAGTTTCCCAGATGTGTCCCTGTTAGTAACTGTGTGTGTCTCTGTGTTACACATTCCCCTGAGTTTCCCAGATGTGTCCCTGTTAGTTACTGTGTGTGTCTCTGTGTTACACATTCCCCTGAGTTTCCCAGATGTGTCCCTGTTAGTTACTGTGTGTGTCTCTTTGTGTTACACATTCCCCTGAGTTTCCCAGATGTGACCCTGTTAGTTACTGTGTGTGTCTCTGTGTTACACATTCCCCTGAGTTTCCCAGATGTGTCCCTGTTAGTTACTGTGTGTGTCTCTGTGTTACACATTCCCCTGAGTTTCCCAGATGTGTCCCTGTTAGTTACTGTGTGTGTCTCTGTGTTACACATTCCCCTGAGTTTCCCAGATGTGTCCCTGTTAGTTACTGTGTGTGTCTCTTTGTGTTACACATTCCCCTGAGTTTCCCAGATGTGTCCCTGTTAGTTACTGTGTGTGTCTCTTTGTGTTACACATTCCCCTGAGTTTCCCAGATGTGTAGTTACTGTGTGTGTCTCTGTGTTACACATTCCCCTGAGTTTCCCAGATGTGTCCCTGTTAGTTACTGTGTGTGTGTCTCTCTGTGTTACACATTCCCCTGAGTTTCCCAGATGTGTCCCTGTTAGTTACTGTGTGTGTCTCTCTGTGTTACACATTCCCTGAGTTTCCCAGATGTGTCCCTGTTAGTTACAGTGCGTGTCTCTTGTGTTACACATTCCCCTGAGTTTCCCAGATGTGTCCCTGTTAGTTACTGTGTATGTCTCTTGTGTTACACATTCCCCTGAGTTTCCCAGATGTGTCCCTGTTAGTTACTGTGTGTGTCTCTCTGTGTTACACATTCCCCTGAGTTTCCCAGATGTGACCCTGTTAGTTACTGTGTCTCTCTGTGTTACACATTCCCCTGAGTTTCCCAGATGTGTCCCTGTTAGTTACAGTGCGTGTCTCTTTGTGTTACACATTCCCCTGAGTTTCCAGATGTGTCCCTGTTAGTTACTGTGTATGTCTCTTTGTGTTACACATTCCCCTGAGTTTCCCAGATGTGTCCCTGTTAGTTACTGTGTGTGTGTCTCTCTGTGTTACACATTCCCCTGAGTTTCCCAGATGTGTCCCTGTTAGTTACTGTGTGTGTGTCTCTCTGTGTTACACATTCCCCTGAGTTTCCCAGATGTGTCCCTGTTAGTTACTGTGTGTGTCTCTGTGTTACACATTCCCTGAGTTTCCCAGATGTGTCCCTGTTAGTTACTGTGTGTGTCTTTGTGTTACACATTCCCTGAGTTTCCCAGATGTGTCCCTGTTAGTTACTGTGTGTGTCTTTGTGTTACACATTCCCCTGAGTTTCCCAGATGTGTCCCTGTTAGTTACTGTGTGTGTCTCTCTGTGTTTACACATTCCCCCGAGTTTCCCAGATGTGTCCCTGTTAGTTACTGTGTGTGTCTCTCTGTGTTACACATTCCCCTGAGTTTCCCAGATGTGTCCCTGTTAGTTACTGTGTGTGTCTTTGTGTTACACATTCCCCTGAGTTTCCCAGATGTGTCCCTGTTAGTTACTGTGTGTGTCTTTGTGTTACACATTCCCTGAGTTTCCCAGATGTGTCCCTGTTAGTTACTGTGTGTGTGTCTCTCTGTGTTACACATTCCCCTGAGTTTCCCAGATGTGTCCCCTGTTAGTTACTGTGTGTGTCTCTCTGTGTTACACATTCCCCTGAGTTTCCCAGATGTGTCCCTGTTAGTTACTGTGTGTGTCTCTCTGTGTTACACATTCCCCTGAGTTTCCAGATGTGTCCCTGTTAGTTACTGTGTGTGTCTCTCTGTGTTACACATTCCCCTGAGTTTCCCAGATGTGTCCCTGTTAGTTACTGTGTGTGTCTCTTGTGTTACACATTCCCTGAGTTTCCCAGATGTGTCCCTGTTAGTTACTGTGTGTGTCTCTTGTGTTACACATCCCCTGAGTTTCCCAGATGTGTCCCTGTTAGTTACTGTGTGTCTCTCTGTGTTACACATTCCCCTGAGTTTCCCAGATGTGTCCCTGTTAGTTACTGTGTGTGTGTTTCTCTGTGTTACACATTCCCCTGAGTTTCCCAGATGTGTCCCTGTTAGTTACTGTGTGTGTCTCTGTGTTACACATTCCCCTGAGTTTCCCAGATGTGTCCCTGTTAGTTACTGTGTGTGTCTTTGTGTTACACATTCCCCTGAGTTTCCCAGATGTGTCCCTGTTAGTTACTGTGTGTGTCTCTGTGTTACACATTCCCCTGAGTTTCCCAGATGTGTCCCTGTTAGTTACTGTGTGTGTCTCTGTGTTACACATTCCCCTGAGTTTCCCAGATGTGTCCCTGTTAGTTACTGTGTGTCTCTCTGTGTTACACATTCCCCTGAGTTTCCCAGATGTGTCCCTGTTAGTTACTGTGTGTGTCTCTCTGTGTTACACATTCCCCTGAGTTTCCCAGATGTGTCCCTGTTAGTTACTGTGTGTGTCTTTGTGTTACACATTCCCCTGAGTTTCCCAGATGTGTCCCTGTTAGTTACTGTGTGTGTCTTTGTGTTACACATTCCCCTGAGTTTCCCAGATGTGTCCCTGTTAGTTACTGTGTGTGTCTCTCTGTGTTACACATTCCCCTGAGTTTCCCAGATGTGTCCCTGTTAGTTACTGTGTGTGTGTCTCTGTGTGTTACACATTCCCCTGAGTTTCCCAGATGTGTCCCTGTTAGTTACTGTGTGTGTCTCTGTGTTACACATGCCCCTGAGTTTCCCAGATGTGTCCCTGTTAGTTACTGTTTGTGTCTCTGTGTTACACATGCCCCTGAGTTTCCCAGATGTGTCCCTGTTAGTTACTGTGTGTTCTCTCTTGTGTTACACATTCCCCTGAGTTTCCCAGATGTGTCCCTGTTAGTTACTGTGTGTGTCTCTTGTGTTACACATTCCCCTGAGTTTCCCAGATGTGTCCCTGTTAGTTACTGTGTGTGTCTCTGTGTTACACATTCCCCTGAGTTTCCCAGATGTGTCCCTGTTAGTTACTGTGTGTGTCTCTTTGTGTTACACATTCCCCTGAGTTTCCCAGATGTGTCCCTGTTAGTTACTGTGTGTGTGTCTCTGTGTTACACATTCCCTGAGTTTCCAGATGTGTCCCTGTTAGTTACTGTGTGTGTCTCTGTGTTACACATTCCCCTGAGTTTCCCAATGTGTCCCTGTTAGTTACTGTGTGTGTTCTCTGTGTTACACATTCCCCTGAGTTTCCCAGATGTGTCCCTGTTAGTTACTGTGTGTGTCTCTTTGTGTTACACATTCCCCTGAGTTTCCCAGATGTGTCCCTGTTAGTTACTGTGTGTGTGTCTCTGTGTTACACATTCCCCTGAGTTTCCCAATGTGTCCCTGTTAGTTACTGTGTGTGTCTCTGTGTTACACATTCCCCTGAGTTTCCCAGATGTGTCCCTGTTAGTTACTGTGTGTGTGTTTCTCTGTGTTACACATTCCCCTGAGTTTCCCAGATGTGTCCCTGTTAGTTACTGTGTGTGTCTCTTGTGTTACACATTCCCCTGAGTTTCCCAGATGTGTCCCTGTTAGTTACTGTGTGTGTCTCTCTGTGTTACACATTCCCCTGAGTTTCCCAGATGTGTCCCTGTTAGTTACTGTGTGTGTCTCTCTGTGTTACACATTCCCCTGAGTTTCCCAGATGTGTCCCTGTTAGTTACTGTGTGTGTGTCTCTGTGTTACACATTCCCCTGAGTTTCCCAGATGTGTCCCTGTTAGTTACTGTGTGTGTCTCTGTGTTACACATTCCCCTGAGTTTCCCAGATGTGTCCCTGTTAGTTACGTGTGTGTGTCTCTCTGTGTTACACATTCCCCTGAGTTTCCCAGATGTGTCCCTGTTAGTTACTGTGTGTGTCTCTCTGTGTTACACATTCCCCTGAGTTTCCCAGATGTGTCCCTGTTAGTTACTGTGTGTGTCTCTGTGTTACACATTCCCCTGAGTTTCCCAGATGTGTCCCTGTTAGTTACTGTGTGTGTGTCTCTGTGTTACACATGCCCTGAGTTTCCCACATATGACCCTGTTAGTTACTGTGTGTGTCTCTCTGTGTTACACATTCCCTGAGTTTCCCAGATGTGTCCCTGTTAGTTACTGTGTGTGTCTCTGTGTTACACATTCCCTGAGTTTCCCAGATGTGTCCCTGTTAGTTACTGTGTGTGTCTCTCTGTGTTACACATTCCCCTGAGTTTCCCAGATGTGTCCCTGTTAGTTACTGTGTGTGTCTCTCTGTGTTACACATTCCCCTGAGTTTCCCAGATGTGTCCCTGTTAGTTACTGTGTGTGTCTCTCTGTGTTACACATTCCCCTGAGTTTCCCAGATGTGTCCCTGTTAGTTACTGTGTGTGTGTCTCTGTGTTACACATTCCCCTGAGTTTCCCAGATGTGTCCCTGTTAGTTACTGTGTGTGTCTCTTGTGTTACACATTCCCCTGAGTTTCCCAGATGTGTCCCTGTTAGTTACTGTGTGTGTGTCTCTGTGTTACACATTCCCCTGAGTTTCCAGATGTGTCCCTGTTAGTTACTGTGTGTGTCTCTGTGTTACACATTCCCCTGAGTTTCCCAGATGTGTCCCTGTTAGTTACTGTGTGTGTCTCTCTGTGTTACACATGCCCCTGAGTTTCCCAGATGTGTCCCTGTTAGTTACAGTGTGTGTCTCTCTGTGTACACATTCCCCTGAGTTTCCCAGATGTGTCCCTGTTAGTTACTGTGTGTGTCTCTCTGTGTTACACATCCCCTGAGTTTCCCAGATGTATCCCTGTTAGTTACTGTGTGTGTCTCTCTGTGTTACACATTCCACTGAGTTTCCCAGATGTGTCCCTGTTAGTTACTGTGTTGTGTCTCTCTGTGTTACACATTCCCCTGAGTTTCCAGATGTGTCCCTGTTAGTTACTGTGTGTGTCTCTCTGTGTTACACATTCCCCTGGTTTCCCAGATGTGTCCCTGTTAGTTACTGTGTGTGTCTCTCTGTGTTACACATGCCCCTGAGTTCCCAGATGTGTCCCTGTTAGTTACTGTGTGTGTCTCTCTGTGTTACACATCCCCTGAGTTTCCCAGATGTGTCCCTGTTAGTTACTGTGTGTGTCTCTCTGTGTTACACATCCCCTGAGTTTCCCAGATGTGTCCCTGTTAGTTACTGTGTGTGTCTCTTGTGTTACACATTCCCCTGAGTTTCCCAGATGTGTCCCTGTTAGTTACAGTGGTGTGTCTCTCTGTGTTACACATTCCCCTGAGTTTCCCAGATGTGTCCCTGTTAGTTACTGTGTGTGTCTCTCTGTGTTACACATTCCCCTGAGTTTCCCAGATGTGTCCCTGTTAGTTACTGTGTGTGTCTCTTGTGTTACACATTCCCTGAGTTTCCCAGATGTGTCCCTGTTAGTTACTGTGTGTTGGTCTCTCTGTGTTACACATTCCCCCTGAGTTTCCCAGATGTGTCCCTGTTAGTTACTGTGTGTGTGTTCTCTGTGTTACACATTCCCCTGAGTTTCCCAGATGTGTCCCTGTTAGTTACTGTGTGTGTCTCTGTGTACACATTCCCCTGAGTTTCCCAGATGTGTCCCTGTTAGTTCACTGTGTGTGTGTCTCTCTGTGTTACACATTCCCCTGAGTTTCCCAGGTCTATCCCTGTTAGTTACTGTGTGTGTCTCTCTGTGTTACACATTCCCCTGAGTTTCCACATGTGTCCCTGTTAGTTACTGTGTGTGTCTCTGTGTTACACATTCCCCTGAGTTTCCCAGATGTGTCCCTGTTAGTTACTGTGTGTGTGTCTCTCTGTGTTACACATTCCCCTGAGTTCCCAGATGTGTCCCTGTTAGTTACTGTGTGTGTGTCTCTCTGTGTTACACATTCCCTGAGTTTCCCAGATGTGTCCCTGTTAGTTACTGTGTGTGTGTCTCTCTGTGTTACACATTCCCCTGAGTTTCCCAGATGTGTCCCTGTTAGTTACAGTGTGTGTCTCTCTGTGTTACACATTCCCCTGAGTTTCCCAGATGTGACCCTGTTAGTTACTGTGTCCTCTCTGTGTTACACATTCCCCTGAGTTTCCCAGATGTGTCCCTGTTAGTTACTGTGTGTGTCTTTGTGTTACACATTCCCCTGAGTTTCCCAGATGTGTCCCTGTTAGTTACTGTGTGTGTCTTTGTGTTACACATTCCCCTGAGTTTCCCAGATGTGTCCCTGTAGTTACTGTGTGTCTCTCTGTGTTACACATTCCCCGAGTTTCCCAGATGTGTCCCTGTTAGTTACTTGTGTGTGTCTCTCTGTGTTACACATTCCCCTGAGTTTCCCAATGTGTCCCTGTTAGTTACTGTGTCTCTCTGTGTACACATTCCCCTGAGTTTCCCAGATGTGTCCCTGTTAGTTACTGTGTGTGTGTCTCTCTGTGTTACACATTCCCCTGAGTTTCCCAGATGTGTCCCTGTTAGTTACTGTGTGTGTGTCTCTCTGTGTTACACATTCCCTGAGTTTCCAGATGTGTCCCTGTTAGTTACTGTTTGTGTCTCTGTGTTACACATTCCCTGAGTTTCCCAGATGTGACCCTGTTAGTTACTGTGTGTGTGTCTCTGTGTGTTACACATTCCCCTGAGTTTCCCAGATGTGTCCCTGTTAGTTACTGTGTGTGTCTCTGTGTTACACATGCCCCTGAGTTTCCAGATGTGTCCCTGGTTAGTTACTGTGTGTGTCTCTGTGTTACACATGCCCCTGAGTTTCCCAGATGTGTCCCTGTTAGTTACTGTGTGTGTCTCTGTGTTACACATTCCCCTGAGTTTCCCAGATGTGTCCCTGTTAGTTACTGTGTGTGTGTCTCTGTGTTACACATTCCCCTGAGTTTCCCAGATGTGTCCCTGTTAGTTACTGTGTGTGTTTCTCTGTGTTACACATTCCCCTGAGTTTCCCAGATGTGTCCCTGTAGTTTACTGTGTGTGTCTCTTGTGTTACACATTCCCCTGAGTTTCCCAGATGTGTCCCTGTTAGTTACTGTGTGTGTTTCTCTGTGTTACACATTCCCCTGAGTTTCCCCAGATGTGTCCCTGTTAGTTACTGTGTGTGTCTCTTGTGTTACACATTCCCCTGAGTTTCCCAGATGTGTCCCTGTTAGTTACTGTGTGTGTGTTTCTCTGTGTTACACATTCCCCTGAGTTTCCCAGATGTGTCCCTGTTAGTTACTGTGTGTGTCTCTCTGTGTTACACATTCCCTGAGTTTCCCAGATGTGTCCCTGTTAGTTACTGTGTGTGTCTCTGTGTTACACATTCCCCTGAGTTTCCCAGATGTGTCCCTGTTAGTTACTGTGTGTGTCTCTCTGTGTTACACATTCCCCTGAGTTTCCAGATGTGTCCCTGTTAGTTACTGTGTGTGTCTCTCTGTGTTACACATTCCCCTGAGTTTCCCAGATGTGTCCCTGTTAGTTACTGTGTGTGTCTCTGTGTTACACATTCCCCTGAGTTTCCCAGATGTGTCCCTGTTAGTTACTGTGTGTGTCTCTCTGTGTTACACATTCCCCTGAGTTTCCAGATGTGTCCCTGTTAGTTACTGGTGTGTGTCCTCTGTGTTACACATTCCCTGGAGTTTCCCAGATGTGTCCCTGTAGTTACTGTGTGTGTCTCTGTGTTACACATTCCCCTGAGTTTCCCAGGTATGTGTCCTGTTAGTTTCTGTGTGTGTCTCTGTGTTACACATGCCCCTGAGGTTTCCCAGATGTGTCCCTGTTAGTTACTGTGTGTGTCTCTCTGTGTTACACATTCACTGAGTTTTCCCAGATGTGTCCCTGTTGGGGGGGGGGGTAGTTACGTGTTGTGTCTGTTCATTCCTGTGTTCATGTTACACATTCCCTGAGTTTCCAGATGTGTCCCTGTTAGTTACTGTGTGTGTCTCTCTGTGTTACACATTCC
>NW_027455152.1:0-44130 GCF_040206685.1 Ascaphus truei
TATATATATATATATATATATATATACATACACATCAACCAGTACAATAATTTAAAAGGGGGGAATTAAAATGGTTGAAGTGGATAATGACAAGTATATACCGATCCAAAAAAACAACTCCTGAGCATGTATGTACTGCTTACATGGATGTACTATTAGCATGTACAGTGTTGTTTGTTACTGCAGTTACCAATTTATTTCCATTTTAAATATTTAATTTCTCTGAAATGGTGCAAGCAAATTGTATGAAAAGTTGCAAACGAATACATGAATGTTTTGTATCCAGAGTCAGGGGGATGAGATGAGATGGGGTCATGTTCATACAGTATTTGAACTGTACATTACTAAAAGAAGGCTTTTTTTCTATGCAGATACAGTATAGTGTTTCAAACACATGCTATACACACGTACACACACATACACATACACACACACACACACACACACACACACGAGGTAATGTAAAGATGTGGGTGAACAGAGCGAAAAAGATTGTACTAGAAACGCTTATTAACATCAAAGGAATGGGCCTAAAGCAAAAGTTTGAACAGCAGCAGCAGCTGCAGTACCCCTGATATCTATGGATGGGACAGATACCCCCTGCAGACGCACGCACGCACGCACGCACGCACGCACGCACGCACACACACACACAGGGAGGGGTCTGTAGTGTGACAGAGCACACCAGCTACGCCACCAGGCACTCCTTCTTGAATTAAAATAAAACTATCTCCTTACCTCTTTCTGGATGCCCCCTCTTTACCAACAAGAGGGACAGGACCAGCTCTCCTCAGCTTCCATTTTCCTCTTCCTTTCCTCTCTCCCTTGAAAACTTTCTGCACCTGAGACAGTGGGAGGGAGGGAGATAGAGCATGAAACAGCACCCCAAATCCTGTCCCATTACAAGCAGCACAGGCTTCTGTCCCTCTACTCCTCTGCCTCCAGTCATTTGCATGGGAGGGAGGAGCTGCTTGCTCTCTCTCTCCCTCTTTCTCCCTCTCTCTCCTCTACCTCTCTCCCTCCCTCTCTCTTTTAGAAGCTTTACACCTGCCATCCTGCCTACAGTATGTGATGATATCACAATGTCTCTCTTACATCACAGACAGGCTGACATCATCACACAGGCTGGCGGCCAGCAAGAGACAGAAATGCAGATAGAGACACACTGACAAATACATACACTGTAGGCACAGGCACCATGCGGCTTCTGCACCATAAAAGTTCATTTGAATCAAAAATAATGTCATCTTTTAAGTGAGGCGCTATTGAAATCTTGGGGGTCTAAGTGTCAAGACAATCTTGACATAAAACGGAGGCATCATTTTCAATCATTCAATAATGATGTGGTTTTGGATGACAGTATTCTATGAGATATCATGGGAAAATAATAGGAGACATAATGGAAATACAGTATCGTCCAATTTGTGACCATAATGGGAATATACATAGCGCTTCCTTCACAGGAAATAATACATGTGACATAACGGGAATGTAGTAAGTATGTGGGTTTGGCTGGGATTATCCTACATCCTGCAGGGATATAATAACTGGGAAAACGCTATATTTGATACCGCCACGTTGTGGGATGAGCGAGTAAACATTGCATGTCATTTCCCAGAATCCCTTGCTGCAGTGGGAGCACTGTATGCTACTGTACTGTAGGTGATAATGGTTGAAATATATATATATATATATATATATATATATATATATATATACATACACATCAACCAGTACAATAATTTAAAAGGGGGGAATTAAAATGGTTGAAGTGGATAATGACAAGTATATACCGATCCAAAAAAACAACTCCTGAGCATGTATGTACTGCTTACATGGATGTACTATTAGCATGTACAGTGTTGTTTGTTACTGCAGTTACCAATTTATTTCCATTTTAAATATTTAATTTCTCTGAAATGGTGCAAGCAAATTGTATGAAAAGTTGCAAACGAATACATGAATGTTTTGTATCCAGAGTCAGGGGGATGAGATGAGATGGGGTCATGTTCATACAGTATTTGAACTGTACATTACTAAAAGAAGGCTTTTTTTCTATGCAGATACAGTATAGTGTTTCAAACACATGCTATACACACGTACACACACATACACATACACACACACACACACACACACACACACGAGGTAATGTAAAGATGTGGGTGAACAGAGCGAAAAAGATTGTACTAGAAACGCTTATTAACATCAAAGGAATGGGCCTAAAGCAAAAGTTTGAACAGCAGCAGCAGCTGCAGTACCCCTGCCTGATATCTATGGATGGGACAGATACCCCCTGCAGACGCACGCACGCACGCACGCACGCACGCACGCACGCACACACACACACAGGGAGGGGTCTGTAGTGTGACAGAGCACACCAGCTACGCCACCAGGCACTCCTTCTTGAATTAAAATAAAACTATCTCCTTACCTCTTTCTGGATGCCCCCTCTTTACCAACAAGAGGGACAGGACCAGCTCTCCTCAGCTTCCATTTTCCTCTTCCTTTCCTCTCTCCCTTGAAAACTTTCTGCACCTGAGACAGTGGGAGGGAGGGAGATAGAGCATGAAACAGCACCCCAAATCCTGTCCCATTACAAGCAGCACAGGCTTCTGTCCCTCTACTCCTCTGCCTCCAGTCATTTGCATGGGAGGGAGGAGCTGCTTGCTCTCTCTCTCCCTCTTTCTCCCTCTCTCTCCTCTACCTCTCTCCCTCCCTCTCTCTTTTAGAAGCTTTACACCTGCCATCCTGCCTACAGTATGTGATGATATCACAATGTCTCTCTTACATCACAGACAGGCTGACATCATCACACAGGCTGGCGGCCAGCAAGAGACAGAAATGCAGATAGAGACACACTGACAAATACATACACTGTAGGCACAGGCACCATGCGGCTTCTGCACCATAAAAGTTCATTTGAATCAAAAATAATGTCATCTTTTAAGTGAGGCGCTATTGAAATCTTGGGGGTCTAAGTGTCAAGACAATCTTGACATAAAACGGAGGCATCATTTTCAATCATTCAATAATGATGTGGTTTTGGATGACAGTATTCTATGAGATATCATGGGAAAATAATAGGAGACATAATGGAAATACAGTATCGTCCAATTTGTGACCATAATGGGAATATACATAGCGCTTCCTTCACAGGAAATAATACATGTGACATAACGGGAATGTAGTAAGTATGTGGGTTTGGCTGGGATTATCCTACATCCTGCAGGGATATAATAACTGGGAAAACGCTATATTTGATACCGCCACGTTGTGGGATGAGCGAGTAAACATTGCATGTCATTTCCCAGAATCCCTTGCTGCAGTGGGAGCACTGTATGCTACTGTACTGTAGGTGATAATGGTTGAAATATATATATATATATATATATATATATATATATATATATATATACATACACATCAACCAGTACAATAATTTAAAAGGGGGGAATTAAAATGGTTGAAGTGGATAATGACAAGTATATACCGATCCAAAAAAACAACTCCTGAGCATGTATGTACTGCTTACATGGATGTACTATTAGCATGTACAGTGTTGTTTGTTACTGCAGTTACCAATTTATTTCCATTTTAAATATTTAATTTCTCTGAAATGGTGCAAGCAAATTGTATGAAAAGTTGCAAACGAATACATGAATGTTTTGTATCCAGAGTCAGGGGGATGAGATGAGATGGGGTCATGTTCATACAGTATTTGAACTGTACATTACTAAAAGAAGGCTTTTTTTCTATGCAGATACAGTATAGTGTTTCAAACACATGCTATACACACGTACACACACATACACATACACACACACACACACACACACACACACGAGGTAATGTAAAGATGTGGGTGAACAGAGCGAAAAAGATTGTACTAGAAACGCTTATTAACATCAAAGGAATGGGCCTAAAGCAAAAGTTTGAACAGCAGCAGCAGCTGCAGTACCCCTGATATCTATGGATGGGACAGATACCCCCTGCAGACGCACGCACGCACGCACGCACGCACGCACGCACGCACACACACACACAGGGAGGGGTCTGTAGTGTGACAGAGCACACCAGCTACGCCACCAGGCACTCCTTCTTGAATTAAAATAAAACTATCTCCTTACCTCTTTCTGGATGCCCCCTCTTTACCAACAAGAGGGACAGGACCAGCTCTCCTCAGCTTCCATTTTCCTCTTCCTTTCCTCTCTCCCTTGAAAACTTTCTGCACCTGAGACAGTGGGAGGGAGGGAGATAGAGCATGAAACAGCACCCCAAATCCTGTCCCATTACAAGCAGCACAGGCTTCTGTCCCTCTACTCCTCTGCCTCCAGTCATTTGCATGGGAGGGAGGAGCTGCTTGCTCTCTCTCTCCCTCTTTCTCCCTCTCTCTCCTCTACCTCTCTCCCTCCCTCTCTCTTTTAGAAGCTTTACACCTGCCATCCTGCCTACAGTATGTGATGATATCACAATGTCTCTCTTACATCACAGACAGGCTGACATCATCACACAGGCTGGCGGCCAGCAAGAGACAGAAATGCAGATAGAGACACACTGACAAATACATACACTGTAGGCACAGGCACCATGCGGCTTCTGCACCATAAAAGTTCATTTGAATCAAAAATAATGTCATCTTTTAAGTGAGGCGCTATTGAAATCTTGGGGGTCTAAGTGTCAAGACAATCTTGACATAAAACGGAGGCATCATTTTCAATCATTCAATAATGATGTGGTTTTGGATGACAGTATTCTATGAGATATCATGGGAAAATAATAGGAGACATAATGGAAATACAGTATCGTCCAATTTGTGACCATAATGGGAATATACATAGCGCTTCCTTCACAGGAAATAATACATGTGACATAACGGGAATGTAGTAAGTATGTGGGTTTGGCTGGGATTATCCTACATCCTGCAGGGATATAATAACTGGGAAAACGCTATATTTGATACCGCCACGTTGTGGGATGAGCGAGTAAACATTGCATGTCATTTCCCAGAATCCCTTGCTGCAGTGGGAGCACTGTATGCTACTGTACTGTAGGTGATAATGGTTGAAATATATATATATATATATATATATATATATATATATATATATATATACATACACATCAACCAGTACAATAATTTAAAAGGGGGGAATTAAAATGGTTGAAGTGGATAATGACAAGTATATACCGATCCAAAAAAACAACTCCTGAGCATGTATGTACTGCTTACATGGATGTACTATTAGCATGTACAGTGTTGTTTGTTACTGCAGTTACCAATTTATTTCCATTTTAAATATTTAATTTCTCTGAAATGGTGCAAGCAAATTGTATGAAAAGTTGCAAACGAATACATGAATGTTTTGTATCCAGAGTCAGGGGGATGAGATGAGATGGGGTCATGTTCATACAGTATTTGAACTGTACATTACTAAAAGAAGGCTTTTTTTCTATGCAGATACAGTATAGTGTTTCAAACACATGCTATACACACGTACACACACATACACATACACACACACACACACACACACACACACGAGGTAATGTAAAGATGTGGGTGAACAGAGCGAAAAAGATTGTACTAGAAACGCTTATTAACATCAAAGGAATGGGCCTAAAGCAAAAGTTTGAACAGCAGCAGCAGCTGCAGTACCCCTGATATCTATGGATGGGACAGATACCCCCTGCAGACGCACGCACGCACGCACGCACGCACGCACGCACGCACACACACACACAGGGAGGGGTCTGTAGTGTGACAGAGCACACCAGCTACGCCACCAGGCACTCCTTCTTGAATTAAAATAAAACTATCTCCTTACCTCTTTCTGGATGCCCCCTCTTTACCAACAAGAGGGACAGGACCAGCTCTCCTCAGCTTCCATTTTCCTCTTCCTTTCCTCTCTCCCTTGAAAACTTTCTGCACCTGAGACAGTGGGAGGGAGGGAGATAGAGCATGAAACAGCACCCCAAATCCTGTCCCATTACAAGCAGCACAGGCTTCTGTCCCTCTACTCCTCTGCCTCCAGTCATTTGCATGGGAGGGAGGAGCTGCTTGCTCTCTCTCTCCCTCTTTCTCCCTCTCTCTCCTCTACCTCTCTCCCTCCCTCTCTCTTTTAGAAGCTTTACACCTGCCATCCTGCCTACAGTATGTGATGATATCACAATGTCTCTCTTACATCACAGACAGGCTGACATCATCACACAGGCTGGCGGCCAGCAAGAGACAGAAATGCAGATAGAGACACACTGACAAATACATACACTGTAGGCACAGGCACCATGCGGCTTCTGCACCATAAAAGTTCATTTGAATCAAAAATAATGTCATCTTTTAAGTGAGGCGCTATTGAAATCTTGGGGGTCTAAGTGTCAAGACAATCTTGACATAAAACGGAGGCATCATTTTCAATCATTCAATAATGATGTGGTTTTGGATGACAGTATTCTATGAGATATCATGGGAAAATAATAGGAGACATAATGGAAATACAGTATCGTCCAATTTGTGACCATAATGGGAATATACATAGCGCTTCCTTCACAGGAAATAATACATGTGACATAACGGGAATGTAGTAAGTATGTGGGTTTGGCTGGGATTATCCTACATCCTGCAGGGATATAATAACTGGGAAAACGCTATATTTGATACCGCCACGTTGTGGGATGAGCGAGTAAACATTGCATGTCATTTCCCAGAATCCCTTGCTGCAGTGGGAGCACTGTATGCTACTGTACTGTAGGTGATAATGGTTGAAATATATATATATATATATATATATATATATATATATATATATATATACATACACATCAACCAGTACAATAATTTAAAAGGGGGGAATTAAAATGGTTGAAGTGGATAATGACAAGTATATACCGATCCAAAAAAACAACTCCTGAGCATGTATGTACTGCTTACATGGATGTACTATTAGCATGTACAGTGTTGTTTGTTACTGCAGTTACCAATTTATTTCCATTTTAAATATTTAATTTCTCTGAAATGGTGCAAGCAAATTGTATGAAAAGTTGCAAACGAATACATGAATGTTTTGTATCCAGAGTCAGGGGGATGAGATGAGATGGGGTCATGTTCATACAGTATTTGAACTGTACATTACTAAAAGAAGGCTTTTTTTCTATGCAGATACAGTATAGTGTTTCAAACACATGCTATACACACGTACACACACATACACATACACACACACACACACACACACACACACGAGGTAATGTAAAGATGTGGGTGAACAGAGCGAAAAAGATTGTACTAGAAACGCTTATTAACATCAAAGGAATGGGCCTAAAGCAAAAGTTTGAACAGCAGCAGCAGCTGCAGTACCCCTGATATCTATGGATGGGACAGATACCCCCTGCAGACGCACGCACGCACGCACGCACGCACGCACGCACGCACACACACACACGGGAGGGGTCTGTAGTGTGACAGAGCACACCAGCTACGCCACCAGGCACTCCTTCTTGAATTAAAATAAAACTATCTCCTTACCTCTTTCTGGATGCCCCCTCTTTACCAACAAGAGGGACAGGACCAGCTCTCCTCAGCTTCCATTTTCCTCTTCCTTTCCTCTCTCCCTTGAAAACTTTCTGCACCTGAGACAGTGGGAGGGAGGGAGATAGAGCATGAAACAGCACCCCAAATCCTGTCCCATTACAAGCAGCACAGGCTTCTGTCCCTCTACTCCTCTGCCTCCAGTCATTTGCATGGGAGGGAGGAGCTGCTTGCTCTCTCTCTCCCTCTTTCTCCCTCTCTCTCCTCTACCTCTCTCCCTCCCTCTCTCTTTTAGAAGCTTTACACCTGCCATCCTGCCTACAGTATGTGATGATATCACAATGTCTCTCTTACATCACAGACAGGCTGACATCATCACACAGGCTGGCGGCCAGCAAGAGACAGAAATGCAGATAGAGACACACTGACAAATACATACACTGTAGGCACAGGCACCATGCGGCTTCTGCACCATAAAAGTTCATTTGAATCAAAAATAATGTCATCTTTTAAGTGAGGCGCTATTGAAATCTTGGGGGTCTAAGTGTCAAGACAATCTTGACATAAAACGGAGGCATCATTTTCAATCATTCAATAATGATGTGGTTTTGGATGACAGTATTCTATGAGATATCATGGGAAAATAATAGGAGACATAATGGAAATACAGTATCGTCCAATTTGTGACCATAATGGGAATATACATAGCGCTTCCTTCACAGGAAATAATACATGTGACATAACGGGAATGTAGTAAGTATGTGGGTTTGGCTGGGATTATCCTACATCCTGCAGGGATATAATAACTGGGAAAACGCTATATTTGATACCGCCACGTTGTGGGATGAGCGAGTAAACATTGCATGTCATTTCCCAGAATCCCTTGCTGCAGTGGGAGCACTGTATGCTACTGTACTGTAGGTGATAATGGTTGAAATATATATATATATATATATATATATATATATATATATATATATATACATACACATCAACCAGTACAATAATTTAAAAGGGGGGAATTAAAATGGTTGAAGTGGATAATGACAAGTATATACCGATCCAAAAAAACAACTCCTGAGCATGTATGTACTGCTTACATGGATGTACTATTAGCATGTACAGTGTTGTTTGTTACTGCAGTTACCAATTTATTTCCATTTTAAATATTTAATTTCTCTGAAATGGTGCAAGCAAATTGTATGAAAAGTTGCAAACGAATACATGAATGTTTTGTATCCAGAGTCAGGGGGATGAGATGAGATGGGGTCATGTTCATACAGTATTTGAACTGTACATTACTAAAAGAAGGCTTTTTTTCTATGCAGATACAGTATAGTGTTTCAAACACATGCTATACACACGTACACACACATACACATACACACACACACACACACACACACACACGAGGTAATGTAAAGATGTGGGTGAACAGAGCGAAAAAGATTGTACTAGAAACGCTTATTAACATCAAAGGAATGGGCCTAAAGCAAAAGTTTGAACAGCAGCAGCAGCTGCAGTACCCCTGATATCTATGGATGGGACAGATACCCCCTGCAGACGCACGCACGCACGCACGCACGCACGCACGCACGCACACACACACACAGGGAGGGGTCTGTAGTGTGACAGAGCACACCAGCTACGCCACCAGGCACTCCTTCTTGAATTAAAATAAAACTATCTCCTTACCTCTTTCTGGATGCCCCCTCTTTACCAACAAGAGGGACAGGACCAGCTCTCCTCAGCTTCCATTTTCCTCTTCCTTTCCTCTCTCCCTTGAAAACTTTCTGCACCTGAGACAGTGGGAGGGAGGGAGATAGAGCATGAAACAGCACCCCAAATCCTGTCCCATTACAAGCAGCACAGGCTTCTGTCCCTCTACTCCTCTGCCTCCAGTCATTTGCATGGGAGGGAGGAGCTGCTTGCTCTCTCTCTCCCTCTTTCTCCCTCTCTCTCCTCTACCTCTCTCCCTCCCTCTCTCTTTTAGAAGCTTTACACCTGCCATCCTGCCTACAGTATGTGATGATATCACAATGTCTCTCTTACATCACAGACAGGCTGACATCATCACACAGGCTGGCGGCCAGCAAGAGACAGAAATGCAGATAGAGACACACTGACAAATACATACACTGTAGGCACAGGCACCATGCGGCTTCTGCACCATAAAAGTTCATTTGAATCAAAAATAATGTCATCTTTTAAGTGAGGCGCTATTGAAATCTTGGGGGTCTAAGTGTCAAGACAATCTTGACATAAAACGGAGGCATCATTTTCAATCATTCAATAATGATGTGGTTTTGGATGACAGTATTCTATGAGATATCATGGGAAAATAATAGGAGACATAATGGAAATACAGTATCGTCCAATTTGTGACCATAATGGGAATATACATAGCGCTTCCTTCACAGGAAATAATACATGTGACATAACGGGAATGTAGTAAGTATGTGGGTTTGGCTGGGATTATCCTACATCCTGCAGGGATATAATAACTGGGAAAACGCTATATTTGATACCGCCACGTTGTGGGATGAGCGAGTAAACATTGCATGTCATTTCCCAGAATCCCTTGCTGCAGTGGGAGCACTGTATGCTACTGTACTGTAGGTGATAATGGTTGAAATATATATATATATATATATATATATATATATATATATATATATACATACACATCAACCAGTACAATAATTTAAAAGGGGGGAATTAAAATGGTTGAAGTGGATAATGACAAGTATATACCGATCCAAAAAAACAACTCCTGAGCATGTATGTACTGCTTACATGGATGTACTATTAGCATGTACAGTGTTGTTTGTTACTGCAGTTACCAATTTATTTCCATTTTAAATATTTAATTTCTCTGAAATGGTGCAAGCAAATTGTATGAAAAGTTGCAAACGAATACATGAATGTTTTGTATCCAGAGTCAGGGGGATGAGATGAGATGGGGTCATGTTCATACAGTATTTGAACTGTACATTACTAAAAGAAGGCTTTTTTTCTATGCAGATACAGTATAGTGTTTCAAACACATGCTATACACACGTACACACACATACACATACACACACACACACACACACACACACACGAGGTAATGTAAAGATGTGGGTGAACAGAGCGAAAAAGATTGTACTAGAAACGCTTATTAACATCAAAGGAATGGGCCTAAAGCAAAAGTTTGAACAGCAGCAGCAGCTGCAGTACCCCTGATATCTATGGATGGGACAGATACCCCCTGCAGACGCACGCACGCACGCACGCACGCACGCACGCACGCACACACACACACAGGGAGGGGTCTGTAGTGTGACAGAGCACACCAGCTACGCCACCAGGCACTCCTTCTTGAATTAAAATAAAACTATCTCCTTACCTCTTTCTGGATGCCCCCTCTTTACCAACAAGAGGGACAGGACCAGCTCTCCTCAGCTTCCATTTTCCTCTTCCTTTCCTCTCTCCCTTGAAAACTTTCTGCACCTGAGACAGTGGGAGGGAGGGAGATAGAGCATGAAACAGCACCCCAAATCCTGTCCCATTACAAGCAGCACAGGCTTCTGTCCCTCTACTCCTCTGCCTCCAGTCATTTGCATGGGAGGGAGGAGCTGCTTGCTCTCTCTCTCCCTCTTTCTCCCTCTCTCTCCTCTACCTCTCTCCCTCCCTCTCTCTTTTAGAAGCTTTACACCTGCCATCCTGCCTACAGTATGTGATGATATCACAATGTCTCTCTTACATCACAGACAGGCTGACATCATCACACAGGCTGGCGGCCAGCAAGAGACAGAAATGCAGATAGAGACACACTGACAAATACATACACTGTAGGCACAGGCACCATGCGGCTTCTGCACCATAAAAGTTCATTTGAATCAAAAATAATGTCATCTTTTAAGTGAGGCGCTATTGAAATCTTGGGGGTCTAAGTGTCAAGACAATCTTGACATAAAACGGAGGCATCATTTTCAATCATTCAATAATGATGTGGTTTTGGATGACAGTATTCTATGAGATATCATGGGAAAATAATAGGAGACATAATGGAAATACAGTATCGTCCAATTTGTGACCATAATGGGAATATACATAGCGCTTCCTTCACAGGAAATAATACATGTGACATAACGGGAATGTAGTAAGTATGTGGGTTTGGCTGGGATTATCCTACATCCTGCAGGGATATAATAACTGGGAAAACGCTATATTTGATACCGCCACGTTGTGGGATGAGCGAGTAAACATTGCATGTCATTTCCCAGAATCCCTTGCTGCAGTGGGAGCACTGTATGCTACTGTACTGTAGGTGATAATGGTTGAAATATATATATATATATATATATATATATATATATATATATATATATACATACACATCAACCAGTACAATAATTTAAAAGGGGGGAATTAAAATGGTTGAAGTGGATAATGACAAGTATATACCGATCCAAAAAAACAACTCCTGAGCATGTATGTACTGCTTACATGGATGTACTATTAGCATGTACAGTGTTGTTTGTTACTGCAGTTACCAATTTATTTCCATTTTAAATATTTAATTTCTCTGAAATGGTGCAAGCAAATTGTATGAAAAGTTGCAAACGAATACATGAATGTTTTGTATCCAGAGTCAGGGGGATGAGATGAGATGGGGTCATGTTCATACAGTATTTGAACTGTACATTACTAAAAGAAGGCTTTTTTTCTATGCAGATACAGTATAGTGTTTCAAACACATGCTATACACACGTACACACACATACACATACACACACACACACACACACACACACACGAGGTAATGTAAAGATGTGGGTGAACAGAGCGAAAAAGATTGTACTAGAAACGCTTATTAACATCAAAGGAATGGGCCTAAAGCAAAAGTTTGAACAGCAGCAGCAGCTGCAGTACCCCTGATATCTATGGATGGGACAGATACCCCCTGCAGACGCACGCACGCACGCACGCACGCACGCACGCACGCACACACACACACAGGGAGGGGTCTGTAGTGTGACAGAGCACACCAGCTACGCCACCAGGCACTCCTTCTTGAATTAAAATAAAACTATCTCCTTACCTCTTTCTGGATGCCCCCTCTTTACCAACAAGAGGGACAGGACCAGCTCTCCTCAGCTTCCATTTTCCTCTTCCTTTCCTCTCTCCCTTGAAAACTTTCTGCACCTGAGACAGTGGGAGGGAGGGAGATAGAGCATGAAACAGCACCCCAAATCCTGTCCCATTACAAGCAGCACAGGCTTCTGTCCCTCTACTCCTCTGCCTCCAGTCATTTGCATGGGAGGGAGGAGCTGCTTGCTCTCTCTCTCCCTCTTTCTCCCTCTCTCTCCTCTACCTCTCTCCCTCCCTCTCTCTTTTAGAAGCTTTACACCTGCCATCCTGCCTACAGTATGTGATGATATCACAATGTCTCTCTTACATCACAGACAGGCTGACATCATCACACAGGCTGGCGGCCAGCAAGAGACAGAAATGCAGATAGAGACACACTGACAAATACATACACTGTAGGCACAGGCACCATGCGGCTTCTGCACCATAAAAGTTCATTTGAATCAAAAATAATGTCATCTTTTAAGTGAGGCGCTATTGAAATCTTGGGGGTCTAAGTGTCAAGACAATCTTGACATAAAACGGAGGCATCATTTTCAATCATTCAATAATGATGTGGTTTTGGATGACAGTATTCTATGAGATATCATGGGAAAATAATAGGAGACATAATGGAAATACAGTATCGTCCAATTTGTGACCATAATGGGAATATACATAGCGCTTCCTTCACAGGAAATAATACATGTGACATAACGGGAATGTAGTAAGTATGTGGGTTTGGCTGGGATTATCCTACATCCTGCAGGGATATAATAACTGGGAAAACGCTATATTTGATACCGCCACGTTGTGGGATGAGCGAGTAAACATTGCATGTCATTTCCCAGAATCCCTTGCTGCAGTGGGAGCACTGTATGCTACTGTACTGTAGGTGATAATGGTTGAAATATATATATATATATATATATATATATATATATATATATATACATACACATCAACCAGTACAATAATTTAAAAGGGGGGAATTAAAATGGTTGAAGTGGATAATGACAAGTATATACCGATCCAAAAAAACAACTCCTGAGCATGTATGTACTGCTTACATGGATGTACTATTAGCATGTACAGTGTTGTTTGTTACTGCAGTTACCAATTTATTTCCATTTTAAATATTTAATTTCTCTGAAATGGTGCAAGCAAATTGTATGAAAAGTTGCAAACGAATACATGAATGTTTTGTATCCAGAGTCAGGGGGATGAGATGAGATGGGGTCATGTTCATACAGTATTTGAACTGTACATTACTAAAAGAAGGCTTTTTTTCTATGCAGATACAGTATAGTGTTTCAAACACATGCTATACACACGTACACACACATACACATACACACACACACACACACACACACACACGAGGTAATGTAAAGATGTGGGTGAACAGAGCGAAAAAGATTGTACTAGAAACGCTTATTAACATCAAAGGAATGGGCCTAAAGCAAAAGTTTGAACAGCAGCAGCAGCTGCAGTACCCCTGATATCTATGGATGGGACAGATACCCCCTGCAGACGCACGCACGCACGCACGCACGCACGCACGCACGCACACACACACACAGGGAGGGGTCTGTAGTGTGACAGAGCACACCAGCTACGCCACCAGGCACTCCTTCTTGAATTAAAATAAAACTATCTCCTTACCTCTTTCTGGATGCCCCCTCTTTACCAACAAGAGGGACAGGACCAGCTCTCCTCAGCTTCCATTTTCCTCTTCCTTTCCTCTCTCCCTTGAAAACTTTCTGCACCTGAGACAGTGGGAGGGAGGGAGATAGAGCATGAAACAGCACCCCAAATCCTGTCCCATTACAAGCAGCACAGGCTTCTGTCCCTCTACTCCTCTGCCTCCAGTCATTTGCATGGGAGGGAGGAGCTGCTTGCTCTCTCTCTCCCTCTTTCTCCCTCTCTCTCCTCTACCTCTCTCCCTCCCTCTCTCTTTTAGAAGCTTTACACCTGCCATCCTGCCTACAGTATGTGATGATATCACAATGTCTCTCTTACATCACAGACAGGCTGACATCATCACACAGGCTGGCGGCCAGCAAGAGACAGAAATGCAGATAGAGACACACTGACAAATACATACACTGTAGGCACAGGCACCATGCGGCTTCTGCACCATAAAAGTTCATTTGAATCAAAAATAATGTCATCTTTTAAGTGAGGCGCTATTGAAATCTTGGGGGTCTAAGTGTCAAGACAATCTTGACATAAAACGGAGGCATCATTTTCAATCATTCAATAATGATGTGGTTTTGGATGACAGTATTCTATGAGATATCATGGGAAAATAATAGGAGACATAATGGAAATACAGTATCGTCCAATTTGTGACCATAATGGGAATATACATAGCGCTTCCTTCACAGGAAATAATACATGTGACATAACGGGAATGTAGTAAGTATGTGGGTTTGGCTGGGATTATCCTACATCCTGCAGGGATATAATAACTGGGAAAACGCTATATTTGATACCGCCACGTTGTGGGATGAGCGAGTAAACATTGCATGTCATTTCCCAGAATCCCTTGCTGCAGTGGGAGCACTGTATGCTACTGTACTGTAGGTGATAATGGTTGAAATATATATATATATATATATATATATATATATATATATATATATATACATACACATCAACCAGTACAATAATTTAAAAGGGGGGAATTAAAATGGTTGAAGTGGATAATGACAAGTATATACCGATCCAAAAAAACAACTCCTGAGCATGTATGTACTGCTTACATGGATGTACTATTAGCATGTACAGTGTTGTTTGTTACTGCAGTTACCAATTTATTTCCATTTTAAATATTTAATTTCTCTGAAATGGTGCAAGCAAATTGTATGAAAAGTTGCAAACGAATACATGAATGTTTTGTATCCAGAGTCAGGGGGATGAGATGAGATGGGGTCATGTTCATACAGTATTTGAACTGTACATTACTAAAAGAAGGCTTTTTTTCTATGCAGATACAGTATAGTGTTTCAAACACATGCTATACACACGTACACACACATACACATACACACACACACACACACACACACACACGAGGTAATGTAAAGATGTGGGTGAACAGAGCGAAAAAGATTGTACTAGAAACGCTTATTAACATCAAAGGAATGGGCCTAAAGCAAAAGTTTGAACAGCAGCAGCAGCTGCAGTACCCCTGATATCTATGGATGGGACAGATACCCCCTGCAGACGCACGCACGCACGCACGCACGCACGCACGCACGCACACACACACACAGGGAGGGGTCTGTAGTGTGACAGAGCACACCAGCTACGCCACCAGGCACTCCTTCTTGAATTAAAATAAAACTATCTCCTTACCTCTTTCTGGATGCCCCCTCTTTACCAACAAGAGGGACAGGACCAGCTCTCCTCAGCTTCCATTTTCCTCTTCCTTTCCTCTCTCCCTTGAAAACTTTCTGCACCTGAGACAGTGGGAGGGAGGGAGATAGAGCATGAAACAGCACCCCAAATCCTGTCCCATTACAAGCAGCACAGGCTTCTGTCCCTCTACTCCTCTGCCTCCAGTCATTTGCATGGGAGGGAGGAGCTGCTTGCTCTCTCTCTCCCTCTTTCTCCCTCTCTCTCCTCTACCTCTCTCCCTCCCTCTCTCTTTTAGAAGCTTTACACCTGCCATCCTGCCTACAGTATGTGATGATATCACAATGTCTCTCTTACATCACAGACAGGCTGACATCATCACACAGGCTGGCGGCCAGCAAGAGACAGAAATGCAGATAGAGACACACTGACAAATACATACACTGTAGGCACAGGCACCATGCGGCTTCTGCACCATAAAAGTTCATTTGAATCAAAAATAATGTCATCTTTTAAGTGAGGCGCTATTGAAATCTTGGGGGTCTAAGTGTCAAGACAATCTTGACATAAAACGGAGGCATCATTTTCAATCATTCAATAATGATGTGGTTTTGGATGACAGTATTCTATGAGATATCATGGGAAAATAATAGGAGACATAATGGAAATACAGTATCGTCCAATTTGTGACCATAATGGGAATATACATAGCGCTTCCTTCACAGGAAATAATACATGTGACATAACGGGAATGTAGTAAGTATGTGGGTTTGGCTGGGATTATCCTACATCCTGCAGGGATATAATAACTGGGAAAACGCTATATTTGATACCGCCACGTTGTGGGATGAGCGAGTAAACATTGCATGTCATTTCCCAGAATCCCTTGCTGCAGTGGGAGCACTGTATGCTACTGTACTGTAGGTGATAATGGTTGAAATATATATATATATATATATATATATATATATATATATATATATATACATACACATCAACCAGTACAATAATTTAAAAGGGGGGAATTAAAATGGTTGAAGTGGATAATGACAAGTATATACCGATCCAAAAAAACAACTCCTGAGCATGTATGTACTGCTTACATGGATGTACTATTAGCATGTACAGTGTTGTTTGTTACTGCAGTTACCAATTTATTTCCATTTTAAATATTTAATTTCTCTGAAATGGTGCAAGCAAATTGTATGAAAAGTTGCAAACGAATACATGAATGTTTTGTATCCAGAGTCAGGGGGATGAGATGAGATGGGGTCATGTTCATACAGTATTTGAACTGTACATTACTAAAAGAAGGCTTTTTTTCTATGCAGATACAGTATAGTGTTTCAAACACATGCTATACACACGTACACACACATACACATACACACACACACACACACACACACACACGAGGTAATGTAAAGATGTGGGTGAACAGAGCGAAAAAGATTGTACTAGAAACGCTTATTAACATCAAAGGAATGGGCCTAAAGCAAAAGTTTGAACAGCAGCAGCAGCTGCAGTACCCCTGATATCTATGGATGGGACAGATACCCCCTGCAGACGCACGCACGCACGCACGCACGCACGCACGCACGCACACACACACACAGGGAGGGGTCTGTAGTGTGACAGAGCACACCAGCTACGCCACCAGGCACTCCTTCTTGAATTAAAATAAAACTATCTCCTTACCTCTTTCTGGATGCCCCCTCTTTACCAACAAGAGGGACAGGACCAGCTCTCCTCAGCTTCCATTTTCCTCTTCCTTTCCTCTCTCCCTTGAAAACTTTCTGCACCTGAGACAGTGGGAGGGAGGGAGATAGAGCATGAAACAGCACCCCAAATCCTGTCCCATTACAAGCAGCACAGGCTTCTGTCCCTCTACTCCTCTGCCTCCAGTCATTTGCATGGGAGGGAGGAGCTGCTTGCTCTCTCTCTCCCTCTTTCTCCCTCTCTCTCCTCTACCTCTCTCCCTCCCTCTCTCTTTTAGAAGCTTTACACCTGCCATCCTGCCTACAGTATGTGATGATATCACAATGTCTCTCTTACATCACAGACAGGCTGACATCATCACACAGGCTGGCGGCCAGCAAGAGACAGAAATGCAGATAGAGACACACTGACAAATACATACACTGTAGGCACAGGCACCATGCGGCTTCTGCACCATAAAAGTTCATTTGAATCAAAAATAATGTCATCTTTTAAGTGAGGCGCTATTGAAATCTTGGGGGTCTAAGTGTCAAGACAATCTTGACATAAAACGGAGGCATCATTTTCAATCATTCAATAATGATGTGGTTTTGGATGACAGTATTCTATGAGATATCATGGGAAAATAATAGGAGACATAATGGAAATACAGTATCGTCCAATTTGTGACCATAATGGGAATATACATAGCGCTTCCTTCACAGGAAATAATACATGTGACATAACGGGAATGTAGTAAGTATGTGGGTTTGGCTGGGATTATCCTACATCCTGCAGGGATATAATAACTGGGAAAACGCTATATTTGATACCGCCACGTTGTGGGATGAGCGAGTAAACATTGCATGTCATTTCCCAGAATCCCTTGCTGCAGTGGGAGCACTGTATGCTACTGTACTGTAGGTGATAATGGTTGAAATATATATATATATATATATATATATATATATATATATATATATACATACACATCAACCAGTACAATAATTTAAAAGGGGGGAATTAAAATGGTTGAAGTGGATAATGACAAGTATATACCGATCCAAAAAAACAACTCCTGAGCATGTATGTACTGCTTACATGGATGTACTATTAGCATGTACAGTGTTGTTTGTTACTGCAGTTACCAATTTATTTCCATTTTAAATATTTAATTTCTCTGAAATGGTGCAAGCAAATTGTATGAAAAGTTGCAAACGAATACATGAATGTTTTGTATCCAGAGTCAGGGGGATGAGATGAGATGGGGTCATGTTCATACAGTATTTGAACTGTACATTACTAAAAGAAGGCTTTTTTTCTATGCAGATACAGTATAGTGTTTCAAACACATGCTATACACACGTACACACACATACACATACACACACACACACACACACACACACACGAGGTAATGTAAAGATGTGGGTGAACAGAGCGAAAAAGATTGTACTAGAAACGCTTATTAACATCAAAGGAATGGGCCTAAAGCAAAAGTTTGAACAGCAGCAGCAGCTGCAGTACCCCTGATATCTATGGATGGGACAGATACCCCCTGCAGACGCACGCACGCACGCACGCACGCACGCACGCACGCACACACACACACAGGGAGGGGTCTGTAGTGTGACAGAGCACACCAGCTACGCCACCAGGCACTCCTTCTTGAATTAAAATAAAACTATCTCCTTACCTCTTTCTGGATGCCCCCTCTTTACCAACAAGAGGGACAGGACCAGCTCTCCTCAGCTTCCATTTTCCTCTTCCTTTCCTCTCTCCCTTGAAAACTTTCTGCACCTGAGACAGTGGGAGGGAGGGAGATAGAGCATGAAACAGCACCCCAAATCCTGTCCCATTACAAGCAGCACAGGCTTCTGTCCCTCTACTCCTCTGCCTCCAGTCATTTGCATGGGAGGGAGGAGCTGCTTGCTCTCTCTCTCCCTCTTTCTCCCTCTCTCTCCTCTACCTCTCTCCCTCCCTCTCTCTTTTAGAAGCTTTACACCTGCCATCCTGCCTACAGTATGTGATGATATCACAATGTCTCTCTTACATCACAGACAGGCTGACATCATCACACAGGCTGGCGGCCAGCAAGAGACAGAAATGCAGATAGAGACACACTGACAAATACATACACTGTAGGCACAGGCACCATGCGGCTTCTGCACCATAAAAGTTCATTTGAATCAAAAATAATGTCATCTTTTAAGTGAGGCGCTATTGAAATCTTGGGGGTCTAAGTGTCAAGACAATCTTGACATAAAACGGAGGCATCATTTTCAATCATTCAATAATGATGTGGTTTTGGATGACAGTATTCTATGAGATATCATGGGAAAATAATAGGAGACATAATGGAAATACAGTATCGTCCAATTTGTGACCATAATGGGAATATACATAGCGCTTCCTTCACAGGAAATAATACATGTGACATAACGGGAATGTAGTAAGTATGTGGGTTTGGCTGGGATTATCCTACATCCTGCAGGGATATAATAACTGGGAAAACGCTATATTTGATACCGCCACGTTGTGGGATGAGCGAGTAAACATTGCATGTCATTTCCCAGAATCCCTTGCTGCAGTGGGAGCACTGTATGCTACTGTACTGTAGGTGATAATGGTTGAAATATATATATATATATATATATATATATATATATATATATATATATACATACACATCAACCAGTACAATAATTTAAAAGGGGGGAATTAAAATGGTTGAAGTGGATAATGACAAGTATATACCGATCCAAAAAAACAACTCCTGAGCATGTATGTACTGCTTACATGGATGTACTATTAGCATGTACAGTGTTGTTTGTTACTGCAGTTACCAATTTATTTCCATTTTAAATATTTAATTTCTCTGAAATGGTGCAAGCAAATTGTATGAAAAGTTGCAAACGAATACATGAATGTTTTGTATCCAGAGTCAGGGGGATGAGATGAGATGGGGTCATGTTCATACAGTATTTGAACTGTACATTACTAAAAGAAGGCTTTTTTTCTATGCAGATACAGTATAGTGTTTCAAACACATGCTATACACACGTACACACACATACACATACACACACACACACACACACACACACACGAGGTAATGTAAAGATGTGGGTGAACAGAGCGAAAAAGATTGTACTAGAAACGCTTATTAACATCAAAGGAATGGGCCTAAAGCAAAAGTTTGAACAGCAGCAGCAGCTGCAGTACCCCTGATATCTATGGATGGGACAGATACCCCCTGCAGACGCACGCACGCACGCACGCACGCACGCACGCACGCACACACACACACAGGGAGGGGTCTGTAGTGTGACAGAGCACACCAGCTACGCCACCAGGCACTCCTTCTTGAATTAAAATAAAACTATCTCCTTACCTCTTTCTGGATGCCCCCTCTTTACCAACAAGAGGGACAGGACCAGCTCTCCTCAGCTTCCATTTTCCTCTTCCTTTCCTCTCTCCCTTGAAAACTTTCTGCACCTGAGACAGTGGGAGGGAGGGAGATAGAGCATGAAACAGCACCCCAAATCCTGTCCCATTACAAGCAGCACAGGCTTCTGTCCCTCTACTCCTCTGCCTCCAGTCATTTGCATGGGAGGGAGGAGCTGCTTGCTCTCTCTCTCCCTCTTTCTCCCTCTCTCTCCTCTACCTCTCTCCCTCCCTCTCTCTTTTAGAAGCTTTACACCTGCCATCCTGCCTACAGTATGTGATGATATCACAATGTCTCTCTTACATCACAGACAGGCTGACATCATCACACAGGCTGGCGGCCAGCAAGAGACAGAAATGCAGATAGAGACACACTGACAAATACATACACTGTAGGCACAGGCACCATGCGGCTTCTGCACCATAAAAGTTCATTTGAATCAAAAATAATGTCATCTTTTAAGTGAGGCGCTATTGAAATCTTGGGGGTCTAAGTGTCAAGACAATCTTGACATAAAACGGAGGCATCATTTTCAATCATTCAATAATGATGTGGTTTTGGATGACAGTATTCTATGAGATATCATGGGAAAATAATAGGAGACATAATGGAAATACAGTATCGTCCAATTTGTGACCATAATGGGAATATACATAGCGCTTCCTTCACAGGAAATAATACATGTGACATAACGGGAATGTAGTAAGTATGTGGGTTTGGCTGGGATTATCCTACATCCTGCAGGGATATAATAACTGGGAAAACGCTATATTTGATACCGCCACGTTGTGGGATGAGCGAGTAAACATTGCATGTCATTTCCCAGAATCCCTTGCTGCAGTGGGAGCACTGTATGCTACTGTACTGTAGGTGATAATGGTTGAAATATATATATATATATATATATATATATATATATATATATATATATACATACACATCAACCAGTACAATAATTTAAAAGGGGGGAATTAAAATGGTTGAAGTGGATAATGACAAGTATATACCGATCCAAAAAAACAACTCCTGAGCATGTATGTACTGCTTACATGGATGTACTATTAGCATGTACAGTGTTGTTTGTTACTGCAGTTACCAATTTATTTCCATTTTAAATATTTAATTTCTCTGAAATGGTGCAAGCAAATTGTATGAAAAGTTGCAAACGAATACATGAATGTTTTGTATCCAGAGTCAGGGGGATGAGATGAGATGGGGTCATGTTCATACAGTATTTGAACTGTACATTACTAAAAGAAGGCTTTTTTTCTATGCAGATACAGTATAGTGTTTCAAACACATGCTATACACACGTACACACACATACACATACACACACACACACACACACACACACACGAGGTAATGTAAAGATGTGGGTGAACAGAGCGAAAAAGATTGTACTAGAAACGCTTATTAACATCAAAGGAATGGGCCTAAAGCAAAAGTTTGAACAGCAGCAGCAGCTGCAGTACCCCTGATATCTATGGATGGGACAGATACCCCCTGCAGACGCACGCACGCACGCACGCACGCACGCACGCACGCACACACACACACAGGGAGGGGTCTGTAGTGTGACAGAGCACACCAGCTACGCCACCAGGCACTCCTTCTTGAATTAAAATAAAACTATCTCCTTACCTCTTTCTGGATGCCCCCTCTTTACCAACAAGAGGGACAGGACCAGCTCTCCTCAGCTTCCATTTTCCTCTTCCTTTCCTCTCTCCCTTGAAAACTTTCTGCACCTGAGACAGTGGGAGGGAGGGAGATAGAGCATGAAACAGCACCCCAAATCCTGTCCCATTACAAGCAGCACAGGCTTCTGTCCCTCTACTCCTCTGCCTCCAGTCATTTGCATGGGAGGGAGGAGCTGCTTGCTCTCTCTCTCCCTCTTTCTCCCTCTCTCTCCTCTACCTCTCTCCCTCCCTCTCTCTTTTAGAAGCTTTACACCTGCCATCCTGCCTACAGTATGTGATGATATCACAATGTCTCTCTTACATCACAGACAGGCTGACATCATCACACAGGCTGGCGGCCAGCAAGAGACAGAAATGCAGATAGAGACACACTGACAAATACATACACTGTAGGCACAGGCACCATGCGGCTTCTGCACCATAAAAGTTCATTTGAATCAAAAATAATGTCATCTTTTAAGTGAGGCGCTATTGAAATCTTGGGGGTCTAAGTGTCAAGACAATCTTGACATAAAACGGAGGCATCATTTTCAATCATTCAATAATGATGTGGTTTTGGATGACAGTATTCTATGAGATATCATGGGAAAATAATAGGAGACATAATGGAAATACAGTATCGTCCAAATTTGTGACCATAATGGGAATATACATAGCGCTTCCTTCACAGGAAATAATACATGTGACATAACGGGAATGTAGTAAGTATGTGGGTTTGGCTGGGATTATCCTACATCCTGCAGGGATATAATAACTGGGAAAACGCTATATTTGATACCGCCACGTTGTGGGATGAGCGAGTAAACATTGCATGTCATTTCCCAGAATCCCTTGCTGCAGTGGGAGCACTGTATGCTACTGTACTGTAGGTGATAATGGTTGAATATATATATATATATATATATATATATATATATATATATATATACATACACATCAACCAGTACAATAATTTAAAAGGGGGGAATTAAAATGGTTGAAGTGGATAATGACAAGTATATACCGATCCAAAAAAACAACTCCTGAGCATGTATGTACTGCTTACATGGATGTACTATTAGCATGTACAGTGTTGTTTGTTACTGCAGTTACCAATTTATTTCCATTTTAAATATTTAATTTCTCTGAAATGGTGCAAGCAAATTGTATGAAAAGTTGCAAACGAATACATGAATGTTTTGTATCCAGAGTCAGGGGGATGAGATGAGATGGGGTCATGTTCATACAGTATTTGAACTGTACATTACTAAAAGAAGGCTTTTTTTCTATGCAGATACAGTATAGTGTTTCAAACACATGCTATACACACGTACACACACATACACATACACACACACACACACACACACACACACGAGGTAATGTAAAGATGTGGGTGAACAGAGCGAAAAAGATTGTACTAGAAACGCTTATTAACATCAAAGGAATGGGCCTAAAGCAAAAGTTTGAACAGCAGCAGCAGCTGCAGTACCCCTGATATCTATGGATGGGACAGATACCCCCTGCAGACGCACGCACGCACGCACGCACGCACGCACGCACGCACACACACACACAGGGAGGGGTCTGTAGTGTGACAGAGCACACCAGCTACGCCACCAGGCACTCCTTCTTGAATTAAAATAAAACTATCTCCTTACCTCTTTCTGGATGCCCCCTCTTTACCAACAAGAGGGACAGGACCAGCTCTCCTCAGCTTCCATTTTCCTCTTCCTTTCCTCTCTCCCTTGAAAACTTTCTGCACCTGAGACAGTGGGAGGGAGGGAGATAGAGCATGAAACAGCACCCCAAATCCTGTCCCATTACAAGCAGCACAGGCTTCTGTCCCTCTACTCCTCTGCCTCCAGTCATTTGCATGGGAGGGAGGAGCTGCTTGCTCTCTCTCTCCCTCTTTCTCCCTCTCTCTCCTCTACCTCTCTCCCTCCCTCTCTCTTTTAGAAGCTTTACACCTGCCATCCTGCCTACAGTATGTGATGATATCACAATGTCTCTCTTACATCACAGACAGGCTGACATCATCACACAGGCTGGCGGCCAGCAAGAGACAGAAATGCAGATAGAGACACACTGACAAATACATACACTGTAGGCACAGGCACCATGCGGCTTCTGCACCATAAAAGTTCATTTGAATCAAAAATAATGTCATCTTTTAAGTGAGGCGCTATTGAAATCTTGGGGGTCTAAGTGTCAAGACAATCTTGACATAAAACGGAGGCATCATTTTCAATCATTCAATAATGATGTGGTTTTGGATGACAGTATTCTATGAGATATCATGGGAAAATAATAGGAGACATAATGGAAATACAGTATCGTCCAATTTGTGACCATAATGGGAATATACATAGCGCTTCCTTCACAGGAAATAATACATGTGACATAACGGGAATGTAGTAAGTATGTGGGTTTGGCTGGGATTATCCTACATCCTGCAGGGATATAATAACTGGGAAAACGCTATATTTGATACCGCCACGTTGTGGGATGAGCGAGTAAACATTGCATGTCATTTCCCAGAATCCCTTGCTGCAGTGGGAGCACTGTATGCTACTGTACTGTAGGTGATAATGGTTGAAATATATATATATATATATATATATATATATATATATATATATATATACATACACATCAACCAGTACAATAATTTAAAAGGGGGGAATTAAAATGGTTGAAGTGGATAATGACAAGTATATACCGATCCAAAAAAACAACTCCTGAGCATGTATGTACTGCTTACATGGATGTACTATTAGCATGTACAGTGTTGTTTGTTACTGCAGTTACCAATTTATTTCCATTTTAAATATTTAATTTCTCTGAAATGGTGCAAGCAAATTGTATGAAAAGTTGCAAACGAATACATGAATGTTTTGTATCCAGAGTCAGGGGGATGAGATGAGATGGGGTCATGTTCATACAGTATTTGAACTGTACATTACTAAAAGAAGGCTTTTTTTCTATGCAGATACAGTATAGTGTTTCAAACACATGCTATACACACGTACACACACATACACATACACACACACACACACACACACACACACGAGGTAATGTAAAGATGTGGGTGAACAGAGCGAAAAAGATTGTACTAGAAACGCTTATTAACATCAAAGGAATGGGCCTAAAGCAAAAGTTTGAACAGCAGCAGCAGCTGCAGTACCCCTGATATCTATGGATGGGACAGATACCCCCTGCACGCACGCACGCACGCACGCACGCACGCACGCACGCACACACACACACAGGGAGGGGTCTGTAGTGTGACAGAGCACACCAGCTACGCCACCAGGCACTCCTTCTTGAATTAAAATAAAACTATCTCCTTACCTCTTTCTGGATGCCCCCTCTTTACCAACAAGAGGGACAGGACCAGCTCTCCTCAGCTTCCATTTTCCTCTTCCTTTCCTCTCTCCCTTGAAAACTTTCTGCACCTGAGACAGTGGGAGGGAGGGAGATAGAGCATGAAACAGCACCCCAAATCCTGTCCCATTACAAGCAGCACAGGCTTCTGTCCCTCTACTCCTCTGCCTCCAGTCATTTGCATGGGAGGGAGGAGCTGCTTGCTCTCTCTCTCCCTCTTTCTCCCTCTCTCTCCTCTACCTCTCTCCCTCCCTCTCTCTTTTAGAAGCTTTACACCTGCCATCCTGCCTACAGTATGTGATGATATCACAATGTCTCTCTTACATCACAGACAGGCTGACATCATCACACAGGCTGGCGGCCAGCAAGAGACAGAAATGCAGATAGAGACACACTGACAAATACATACACTGTAGGCACAGGCACCATGCGGCTTCTGCACCATAAAAGTTCATTTGAATCAAAAATAATGTCATCTTTTAAGTGAGGCGCTATTGAAATCTTGGGGGTCTAAGTGTCAAGACAATCTTGACATAAAACGGAGGCATCATTTTCAATCATTCAATAATGATGTGGTTTTGGATGACAGTATTCTATGAGATATCATGGGAAAATAATAGGAGACATAATGGAAATACAGTATCGTCCAATTTGTGACCATAATGGGAATATACATAGCGCTTCCTTCACAGGAAATAATACATGTGACATAACGGGAATGTAGTAAGTATGTGGGTTTGGCTGGGATTATCCTACATCCTGCAGGGATATAATAACTGGGAAAACGCTATATTTGATACCGCCACGTTGTGGGATGAGCGAGTAAACATTGCATGTCATTTCCCAGAATCCCTTGCTGCAGTGGGAGCACTGTATGCTACTGTACTGTAGGTGATAATGGTTGAAATATATATATATATATATATATATATATATATATATATATATATATACATACACATCAACCAGTACAATAATTTAAAAGGGGGGAATTAAAATGGTTGAAGTGGATAATGACAAGTATATACCGATCCAAAAAAACAACTCCTGAGCATGTATGTACTGCTTACATGGATGTACTATTAGCATGTACAGTGTTGTTTGTTACTGCAGTTACCAATTTATTTCCATTTTAAATATTTAATTTCTCTGAAATGGTGCAAGCAAATTGTATGAAAAGTTGCAAACGAATACATGAATGTTTTGTATCCAGAGTCAGGGGGATGAGATGAGATGGGGTCATGTTCATACAGTATTTGAACTGTACATTACTAAAAGAAGGCTTTTTTTCTATGCAGATACAGTATAGTGTTTCAAACACATGCTATACACACGTACACACACATACACATACACACACACACACACACACACACACACGAGGTAATGTAAAGATGTGGGTGAACAGAGCGAAAAAGATTGTACTAGAAACGCTTATTAACATCAAAGGAATGGGCCTAAAGCAAAAGTTTGAACAGCAGCAGCAGCTGCAGTACCCCTGATATCTATGGATGGGACAGATACCCCCTGCAGACGCACGCACGCACGCACGCACGCACGCACGCACGCACACACACACACAGGGAGGGGTCTGTAGTGTGACAGAGCACACCAGCTACGCCACCAGGCACTCCTTCTTGAATTAAAATAAAACTATCTCCTTACCTCTTTCTGGATGCCCCCTCTTTACCAACAAGAGGGACAGGACCAGCTCTCCTCAGCTTCCATTTTCCTCTTCCTTTCCTCTCTCCCTTGAAAACTTTCTGCACCTGAGACAGTGGGAGGGAGGGAGATAGAGCATGAAACAGCACCCCAAATCCTGTCCCATTACAAGCAGCACAGGCTTCTGTCCCTCTACTCCTCTGCCTCCAGTCATTTGCATGGGAGGGAGGAGCTGCTTGCTCTCTCTCTCCCTCTTTCTCCCTCTCTCTCCTCTACCTCTCTCCCTCCCTCTCTCTTTTAGAAGCTTTACACCTGCCATCCTGCCTACAGTATGTGATGATATCACAATGTCTCTCTTACATCACAGACAGGCTGACATCATCACACAGGCTGGCTGGCGGCCAGCAAGAGACAGAAATGCAGATAGAGACACACTGACAAATACATACACTGTAGGCACAGGCACCATGCGGCTTCTGCACCATAAAAGTTCATTTGAATCAAAAATAATGTCATCTTTTAAGTGAGGCGCTATTGAAATCTTGGGGGTCTAAGTGTCAAGACAATCTTGACATAAAACGGAGGCATCATTTTCAATCATTCAATAATGATGTGGTTTTGGATGACAGTATTCTATGAGATATCATGGGAAAATAATAGGAGACATAATGGAAATACAGTATCGTCCAATTTGTGACCATAATGGGAATATACATAGCGCTTCCTTCACAGGAAATAATACATGTGACATAACGGGAATGTAGTAAGTATGTGGGTTTGGCTGGGATTATCCTACATCCTGCAGGGATATAATAACTGGGAAAACGCTATATTTGATACCGCCACGTTGTGGGATGAGCGAGTAAACATTGCATGTCATTTCCCAGAATCCCTTGCTGCAGTGGGAGCACTGTATGCTACTGTACTGTAGGTGATAATGGTTGAATATATATATATATATATATATATATATATATATATATATATATATACATACACATCAACCAGTACAATAATTTAAAAGGGGGGAATTAAAATGGTTGAAGTGGATAATGACAAGTATATACCGATCCAAAAAAACAACTCCTGAGCATGTATGTACTGCTTACATGGATGTACTATTAGCATGTACAGTGTTGTTTGTTACTGCAGTTACCAATTTATTTCCATTTTAAATATTTAATTTCTCTGAAATGGTGCAAGCAAATTGTATGAAAAGTTGCAAACGAATACATGAATGTTTTGTATCCAGAGTCAGGGGGATGAGATGAGATGGGGTCATGTTCATACAGTATTTGAACTGTACATTACTAAAAGAAGGCTTTTTTTCTATGCAGATACAGTATAGTGTTTCAAACACATGCTATACACACGTACACACACATACACATACACACACACACACACACACACACACACGAGGTAATGTAAAGATGTGGGTGAACAGAGCGAAAAAGATTGTACTAGAAACGCTTATTAACATCAAAGGAATGGGCCTAAAGCAAAAGTTTGAACAGCAGCAGCAGCTGCAGTACCCCTGATATCTATGGATGGGACAGATACCCCCTGCAGACGCACGCACGCACGCACGCACGCACGCACGCACGCACACACACACACAGGGAGGGGTCTGTAGTGTGACAGAGCACACCAGCTACGCCACCAGGCACTCCTTCTTGAATTAAAATAAAACTATCTCCTTACCTCTTTCTGGATGCCCCCTCTTTACCAACAAGAGGGACAGGACCAGCTCTCCTCAGCTTCCATTTTCCTCTTCCTTTCCTCTCTCCCTTGAAAACTTTCTGCACCTGAGACAGTGGGAGGGAGGGAGATAGAGCATGAAACAGCACCCCAAATCCTGTCCCATTACAAGCAGCACAGGCTTCTGTCCCTCTACTCCTCTGCCTCCAGTCATTTGCATGGGAGGGAGGAGCTGCTTGCTCTCTCTCTCCCTCTTTCTCCCTCTCTCTCCTCTACCTCTCTCCCTCCCTCTCTCTTTTAGAAGCTTTACACCTGCCATCCTGCCTACAGTATGTGATGATATCACAATGTCTCTCTTACATCACAGACAGGCTGACATCATCACACAGGCTGGCGGCCAGCAAGAGACAGAAATGCAGATAGAGACACACTGACAAATACATACACTGTAGGCACAGGCACCATGCGGCTTCTGCACCATAAAAGTTCATTTGAATCAAAAATAATGTCATCTTTTAAGTGAGGCGCTATTGAAATCTTGGGGGTCTAAGTGTCAAGACAATCTTGACATAAAACGGAGGCATCATTTTCAATCATTCAATAATGATGTGGTTTTGGATGACAGTATTCTATGAGATATCATGGGAAAATAATAGGAGACATAATGGAAATACAGTATCGTCCAATTTGTGACCATAATGGGAATATACATAGCGCTTCCTTCACAGGAAATAATACATGTGACATAACGGGAATGTAGTAAGTATGTGGGTTTGGCTGGGATTATCCTACATCCTGCAGGGATATAATAACTGGGAAAACGCTATATTTGATACCGCCACGTTGTGGGATGAGCGAGTAAACATTGCATGTCATTTCCCAGAATCCCTTGCTGCAGTGGGAGCACTGTATGCTACTGTACTGTAGGTGATAATGGTTGAAATATATATATATATATATATATATATATATATATATATATATATATACATACACATCAACCAGTACAATAATTTAAAAGGGGGGAATTAAAATGGTTGAAGTGGATAATGACAAGTATATACCGATCCAAAAAAACAACTCCTGAGCATGTATGTACTGCTTACATGGATGTACTATTAGCATGTACAGTGTTGTTTGTTACTGCAGTTACCAATTTATTTCCATTTTAAATATTTAATTTCTCTGAAATGGTGCAAGCAAATTGTATGAAAAGTTGCAAACGAATACATGAATGTTTTGTATCCAGAGTCAGGGGGATGAGATGAGATGGGGTCATGTTCATACAGTATTTGAACTGTACATTACTAAAAGAAGGCTTTTTTTCTATGCAGATACAGTATAGTGTTTCAAACACATGCTATACACACGTACACACACATACACATACACACACACACACACACACACACACACGAGGTAATGTAAAGATGTGGGTGAACAGAGCGAAAAAGATTGTACTAGAAACGCTTATTAACATCAAAGGAATGGGCCTAAAGCAAAAGTTTGAACAGCAGCAGCAGCTGCAGTACCCCTGATATCTATGGATGGGACAGATACCCCCTGCAGACGCACGCACGCACGCACGCACGCACGCACGCACGCACACACACACACAGGGAGGGGTCTGTAGTGTGACAGAGCACACCAGCTACGCCACCAGGCACTCCTTCTTGAATTAAAATAAAACTATCTCCTTACCTCTTTCTGGATGCCCCCTCTTTACCAACAAGAGGGACAGGACCAGCTCTCCTCAGCTTCCATTTTCCTCTTCCTTTCCTCTCTCCCTTGAAAACTTTCTGCACCTGAGACAGTGGGAGGGAGGGAGATAGAGCATGAAACAGCACCCCAAATCCTGTCCCATTACAAGCAGCACAGGCTTCTGTCCCTCTACTCCTCTGCCTCCAGTCATTTGCATGGGAGGGAGGAGCTGCTTGCTCTCTCTCTCCCTCTTTCTCCCTCTCTCTCCTCTACCTCTCTCCCTCCCTCTCTCTTTTAGAAGCTTTACACCTGCCATCCTGCCTACAGTATGTGATGATATCACAATGTCTCTCTTACATCACAGACAGGCTGACATCATCACACAGGCTGGCGGCCAGCAAGAGACAGAAATGCAGATAGAGACACACTGACAAATACATACACTGTAGGCACAGGCACCATGCGGCTTCTGCACCATAAAAGTTCATTTGAATCAAAAATAATGTCATCTTTTAAGTGAGGCGCTATTGAAATCTTGGGGGTCTAAGTGTCAAGACAATCTTGACATAAAACGGAGGCATCATTTTCAATCATTCAATAATGATGTGGTTTTGGATGACAGTATTCTATGAGATATCATGGGAAAATAATAGGAGACATAATGGAAATACAGTATCGTCCAATTTGTGACCATAATGGGAATATACATAGCGCTTCCTTCACAGGAAATAATACATGTGACATAACGGGAATGTAGTAAGTATGTGGGTTTGGCTGGGATTATCCTACATCCTGCAGGGATATAATAACTGGGAAAACGCTATATTTGATACCGCCACGTTGTGGGATGAGCGAGTAAACATTGCATGTCATTTCCCAGAATCCCTTGCTGCAGTGGGAGCACTGTATGCTACTGTACTGTAGGTGATAATGGTTGAAATATATATATATATATATATATATATATATATATATATATATATATACATACACATCAACCAGTACAATAATTTAAAAGGGGGGAATTAAAATGGTTGAAGTGGATAATGACAAGTATATACCGATCCAAAAAAACAACTCCTGAGCATGTATGTACTGCTTACATGGATGTACTATTAGCATGTACAGTGTTGTTTGTTACTGCAGTTACCAATTTATTTCCATTTTAAATATTTAATTTCTCTGAAATGGTGCAAGCAAATTGTATGAAAAGTTGCAAACGAATACATGAATGTTTTGTATCCAGAGTCAGGGGGATGAGATGAGATGGGGTCATGTTCATACAGTATTTGAACTGTACATTACTAAAAGAAGGCTTTTTTTCTATGCAGATACAGTATAGTGTTTCAAACACATGCTATACACACGTACACACACATACACATACACACACACACACACACACACACACACGAGGTAATGTAAAGATGTGGGTGAACAGAGCGAAAAAGATTGTACTAGAAACGCTTATTAACATCAAAGGAATGGGCCTAAAGCAAAAGTTTGAACAGCAGCAGCAGCTGCAGTACCCCTGATATCTATGGATGGGACAGATACCCCCTGCAGACGCACGCACGCACGCACGCACGCACGCACGCACGCACGCACACACACACACAGGGAGGGGTCTGTAGTGTGACAGAGCACACCAGCTACGCCACCAGGCACTCCTTCTTGAATTAAAATAAAACTATCTCCTTACCTCTTTCTGGATGCCCCCTCTTTACCAACAAGAGGGACAGGACCAGCTCTCCTCAGCTTCCATTTTCCTCTTCCTTTCCTCTCTCCCTTGAAAACTTTCTGCACCTGAGACAGTGGGAGGGAGGGAGATAGAGCATGAAACAGCACCCCAAATCCTGTCCCATTACAAGCAGCACAGGCTTCTGTCCCTCTACTCCTCTGCCTCCAGTCATTTGCATGGGAGGGAGGAGCTGCTTGCTCTCTCTCTCCCTCTTTCTCCCTCTCTCTCCTCTACCTCTCTCCCTCCCTCTCTCTTTTAGAAGCTTTACACCTGCCATCCTGCCTACAGTATGTGATGATATCACAATGTCTCTCTTACATCACAGACAGGCTGACATCATCACACAGGCTGGCGGCCAGCAAGAGACAGAAATGCAGATAGAGACACACTGACAAATACATACACTGTAGGCACAGGCACCATGCGGCTTCTGCACCATAAAAGTTCATTTGAATCAAAAATAATGTCATCTTTTAAGTGAGGCGCTATTGAAATCTTGGGGGTCTAAGTGTCAAGACAATCTTGACATAAAACGGAGGCATCATTTTCAATCATTCAATAATGATGTGGTTTTGGATGACAGTATTCTATGAGATATCATGGGAAAATAATAGGAGACATAATGGAAATACAGTATCGTCCAATTTGTGACCATAATGGGAATATACATAGCGCTTCCTTCACAGGAAATAATACATGTGACATAACGGGAATGTAGTAAGTATGTGGGTTTGGCTGGGATTATCCTACATCCTGCAGGGATATAATAACTGGGAAAACGCTATATTTGATACCGCCACGTTGTGGGATGAGCGAGTAAACATTGCATGTCATTTCCCAGAATCCCTTGCTGCAGTGGGAGCACTGTATGCTACTGTACTGTAGGTGATAATGGTTGAAATATATATATATATATATATATATATATATATATATATATACATACACATCAACCAGTACAATAATTTAAAAGGGGGGAATTAAAATGGTTGAAGTGGATAATGACAAGTATATACCGATCCAAAAAAACAACTCCTGAGCATGTATGTACTGCTTACATGGATGTACTATTAGCATGTACAGTGTTGTTTGTTACTGCAGTTACCAATTTATTTCCATTTTAAATATTTAATTTCTCTGAAATGGTGCAAGCAAATTGTATGAAAAGTTGCAAACGAATACATGAATGTTTTGTATCCAGAGTCAGGGGGATGAGATGAGATGGGGTCATGTTCATACAGTATTTGAACTGTACATTACTAAAAGAAGGCTTTTTTTCTATGCAGATACAGTATAGTGTTTCAAACACATGCTATACACACGTACACACACATACACATACACACACACACACACACACACACACACGAGGTAATGTAAAGATGTGGGTGAACAGAGCGAAAAAGATTGTACTAGAAACGCTTATTAACATCAAAGGAATGGGCCTAAAGCAAAAGTTTGAACAGCAGCAGCAGCTGCAGTACCCCTGATATCTATGGATGGGACAGATACCCCCTGCAGACGCACGCACGCACGCACGCACGCACGCACGCACGCACACACACACACAGGGAGGGGTCTGTAGTGTGACAGAGCACACCAGCTACGCCACCAGGCACTCCTTCTTGAATTAAAATAAAACTATCTCCTTACCTCTTTCTGGATGCCCCCTCTTTACCAACAAGAGGGACAGGACCAGCTCTCCTCAGCTTCCATTTTCCTCTTCCTTTCCTCTCTCCCTTGAAAACTTTCTGCACCTGAGACAGTGGGAGGGAGGGAGATAGAGCATGAAACAGCACCCCAAATCCTGTCCCATTACAAGCAGCACAGGCTTCTGTCCCTCTACTCCTCTGCCTCCAGTCATTTGCATGGGAGGGAGGAGCTGCTTGCTCTCTCTCTCCCTCTTTCTCCCTCTCTCTCCTCTACCTCTCTCCCTCCCTCTCTCTTTTAGAAGCTTTACACCTGCCATCCTGCCTACAGTATGTGATGATATCACAATGTCTCTCTTACATCACAGACAGGCTGACATCATCACACAGGCTGGCGGCCAGCAAGAGACAGAAATGCAGATAGAGACACACTGACAAATACATACACTGTAGGCACAGGCACCATGCGGCTTCTGCACCATAAAAGTTCATTTGAATCAAAAATAATGTCATCTTTTAAGTGAGGCGCTATTGAAATCTTGGGGGTCTAAGTGTCAAGACAATCTTGACATAAAACGGAGGCATCATTTTCAATCATTCAATAATGATGTGGTTTTGGATGACAGTATTCTATGAGATATCATGGGAAAATAATAGGAGACATAATGGAAATACAGTATCGTCCAATTTGTGACCATAATGGGAATATACATAGCGCTTCCTTCACAGGAAATAATACATGTGACATAACGGGAATGTAGTAAGTATGTGGGTTTGGCTGGGATTATCCTACATCCTGCAGGGATATAATAACTGGGAAAACGCTATATTTGATACCGCCACGTTGTGGGATGAGCGAGTAAACATTGCATGTCATTTCCCAGAATCCCTTGCTGCAGTGGGAGCACTGTATGCTACTGTACTGTAGGTGATAATGGTTGAAATATATATATATATATATATATATATATATATATATATATATATATACATACACATCAACCAGTACAATAATTTAAAAGGGGGGAATTAAAATGGTTGAAGTGGATAATGACAAGTATATACCGATCCAAAAAAACAACTCCTGAGCATGTATGTACTGCTTACATGGATGTACTATTAGCATGTACAGTGTTGTTTGTTACTGCAGTTACCAATTTATTTCCATTTTAAATATTTAATTTCTCTGAAATGGTGCAAGCAAATTGTATGAAAAGTTGCAAACGAATACATGAATGTTTTGTATCCAGAGTCAGGGGGATGAGATGAGATGGGGTCATGTTCATACAGTATTTGAACTGTACATTACTAAAAGAAGGCTTTTTTTCTATGCAGATACAGTATAGTGTTTCAAACACATGCTATACACACGTACACACACATACACATACACACACACACACACACACACACACACGAGGTAATGTAAAGATGTGGGTGAACAGAGCGAAAAAGATTGTACTAGAAACGCTTATTAACATCAAAGGAATGGGCCTAAAGCAAAAGTTTGAACAGCAGCAGCAGCTGCAGTACCCCTGATATCTATGGATGGGACAGATACCCCCTGCAGCACGCACGCACGCACGCACGCACGCACGCACGCACGCACACACACACACAGGGAGGGGTCTGTAGTGTGACAGAGCACACCAGCTACGCCACCAGGCACTCCTTCTTGAATTAAAATAAAACTATCTCCTTACCTCTTTCTGGATGCCCCCTCTTTACCAACAAGAGGGACAGGACCAGCTCTCCTCAGCTTCCATTTTCCTCTTCCTTTCCTCTCTCCCTTGAAAACTTTCTGCACCTGAGACAGTGGGAGGGAGGGAGATAGAGCATGAAACAGCACCCCAAATCCTGTCCCATTACAAGCAGCACAGGCTTCTGTCCCTCTACTCCTCTGCCTCCAGTCATTTGCATGGGAGGGAGGAGCTGCTTGCTCTCTCTCTCCCTCTTTCTCCCTCTCTCTCCTCTACCTCTCTCCCTCCCTCTCTCTTTTAGAAGCTTTACACCTGCCATCCTGCCTACAGTATGTGATGATATCACAATGTCTCTCTTACATCACAGACAGGCTGACATCATCACACAGGCTGGCGGCCAGCAAGAGACAGAAATGCAGATAGAGACACACTGACAAATACATACACTGTAGGCACAGGCACCATGCGGCTTCTGCACCATAAAAGTTCATTTGAATCAAAAATAATGTCATCTTTTAAGTGAGGCGCTATTGAAATCTTGGGGGTCTAAGTGTCAAGACAATCTTGACATAAAACGGAGGCATCATTTTCAATCATTCAATAATGATGTGGTTTTGGATGACAGTATTCTATGAGATATCATGGGAAAATAATAGGAGACATAATGGAAATACAGTATCGTCCAATTTGTGACCATAATGGTACATAGCGCTTCCTTCACAGGAAATAATACATGTGACATAACGGGAATGTAGTAAGTATGTGGGTTTGGCTGGGATTATCCTACATCCTGCAGGGATATAATAACTGGGAAAACGCTATATTTGATACCGCCACGTTGTGGGATGAGCGAGTAAACATTGCATGTCATTTCCCAGAATCCCTTGCTGCAGTGGGAGCACTGTATGCTACTGTACTGTAGGTGATAATGGTTGAAATATATATATATATATATATATATATATATATATATATATATATATACATACACATCAACCAGTACAATAATTTAAAAGGGGGGAATTAAAATGGTTGAAGTGGATAATGACAAGTATATACCGATCCAAAAAAACAACTCCTGAGCATGTATGTACTGCTTACATGGATGTACTATTAGCATGTACAGTGTTGTTTGTTACTGCAGTTACCAATTTATTTCCATTTTAAATATTTAATTTCTCTGAAATGGTGCAAGCAAATTGTATGAAAAGTTGCAAACGAATACATGAATGTTTTGTATCCAGAGTCAGGGGGATGAGATGAGATGGGGTCATGTTCATACAGTATTTGAACTGTACATTACTAAAAGAAGGCTTTTTTTCTATGCAGATACAGTATAGTGTTTCAAACACATGCTATACACACGTACACACACATACACATACACACACACACACACACACACACACACGAGGTAATGTAAAGATGTGGGTGAACAGAGCGAAAAAGATTGTACTAGAAACGCTTATTAACATCAAAGGAATGGGCCTAAAGCAAAAGTTTGAACAGCAGCAGCAGCTGCAGTACCCCTGATATCTATGGATGGGACAGATACCCCCTGCAGACGCACGCACGCACGCACGCACGCACGCACGCACGCACACACACACACAGGGAGGGGTCTGTAGTGTGACAGAGCACACCAGCTACGCCACCAGGCACTCCTTCTTGAATTAAAATAAAACTATCTCCTTACCTCTTTCTGGATGCCCCCTCTTTACCAACAAGAGGGACAGGACCAGCTCTCCTCAGCTTCCATTTTCCTCTTCCTTTCCTCTCTCCCTTGAAAACTTTCTGCACCTGAGACAGTGGGAGGGAGGGAGATAGAGCATGAAACAGCACCCCAAATCCTGTCCCATTACAAGCAGCACAGGCTTCTGTCCCTCTACTCCTCTGCCTCCAGTCATTTGCATGGGAGGGAGGAGCTGCTTGCTCTCTCTCTCCCTCTTTCTCCCTCTCTCTCCTCTACCTCTCTCCCTCCCTCTCTCTTTTAGAAGCTTTACACCTGCCATCCTGCCTACAGTATGTGATGATATCACAATGTCTCTCTTACATCACAGACAGGCTGACATCATCACACAGGCTGGCGGCCAGCAAGAGACAGAAATGCAGATAGAGACACACTGACAAATACATACACTGTAGGCACAGGCACCATGCGGCTTCTGCACCATAAAAGTTCATTTGAATCAAAAATAATGTCATCTTTTAAGTGAGGCGCTATTGAAATCTTGGGGGTCTAAGTGTCAAGACAATCTTGACATAAAACGGAGGCATCATTTTCAATCATTCAATAATGATGTGGTTTTGGATGACAGTATTCTATGAGATATCATGGGAAAATAATAGGAGACATAATGGAAATACAGTATCGTCCAATTTGTGACCATAATGGGAATATACATAGCGCTTCCTTCACAGGAAATAATACATGTGACATAACGGGAATGTAGTAAGTATGTGGGTTTGGCTGGGATTATCCTACATCCTGCAGGGATATAATAACTGGGAAAACGCTATATTTGATACCGCCACGTTGTGGGATGAGCGAGTAAACATTGCATGTCATTTCCCAGAATCCCTTGCTGCAGTGGGAGCACTGTATGCTACTGTACTGTAGGTGATAATGGTTGAAATATATATATATATATATATATATATATATATATATATATATATATACATACACATCAACCAGTACAATAATTTAAAAGGGGGGAATTAAAATGGTTGAAGTGGATAATGACAAGTATATACCGATCCAAAAAAACAACTCCTGAGCATGTATGTACTGCTTACATGGATGTACTATTAGCATGTACAGTGTTGTTTGTTACTGCAGTTACCAATTTATTTCCATTTTAAATATTTAATTTCTCTGAAATGGTGCAAGCAAATTGTATGAAAAGTTGCAAACGAATACATGAATGTTTTGTATCCAGAGTCAGGGGGATGAGATGAGATGGGGTCATGTTCATACAGTATTTGAACTGTACATTACTAAAAGAAGGCTTTTTTTCTATGCAGATACAGTATAGTGTTTCAAACACATGCTATACACACGTACACACACATACACATACACACACACACACACACACACACACACGAGGTAATGTAAAGATGTGGGTGAACAGAGCGAAAAAGATTGTACTAGAAACGCTTATTAACATCAAAGGAATGGGCCTAAAGCAAAAGTTTGAACAGCAGCAGCAGCTGCAGTACCCCTGATATCTATGGATGGGACAGATACCCCCTGCAGACGCACGCACGCACGCACGCACGCACGCACGCACGCACACACACACACAGGGAGGGGTCTGTAGTGTGACAGAGCACACCAGCTACGCCACCAGGCACTCCTTCTTGAATTAAAATAAAACTATCTCCTTACCTCTTTCTGGATGCCCCCTCTTTACCAACAAGAGGGACAGGACCAGCTCTCCTCAGCTTCCATTTTCCTCTTCCTTTCCTCTCTCCCTTGAAAACTTTCTGCACCTGAGACAGTGGGAGGGAGGGAGATAGAGCATGAAACAGCACCCCAAATCCTGTCCCATTACAAGCAGCACAGGCTTCTGTCCCTCTACTCCTCTGCCTCCAGTCATTTGCATGGGAGGGAGGAGCTGCTTGCTCTCTCTCTCCCTCTTTCTCCCTCTCTCTCCTCTACCTCTCTCCCTCCCTCTCTCTTTTAGAAGCTTTACACCTGCCATCCTGCCTACAGTATGTGATGATATCACAATGTCTCTCTTACATCACAGACAGGCTGACATCATCACACAGGCTGGCGGCCAGCAAGAGACAGAAATGCAGATAGAGACACACTGACAAATACATACACTGTAGGCACAGGCACCATGCGGCTTCTGCACCATAAAAGTTCATTTGAATCAAAAATAATGTCATCTTTTAAGTGAGGCGCTATTGAAATCTTGGGGGTCTAAGTGTCAAGACAATCTTGACATAAAACGGAGGCATCATTTTCAATCATTCAATAATGATGTGGTTTTGGATGACAGTATTCTATGAGATATCATGGGAAAATAATAGGAGACATAATGGAAATACAGTATCGTCCAATTTGTGACCATAATGGGAATATACATAGCGCTTCCTTCACAGGAAATAATACATGTGACATAACGGGAATGTAGTAAGTATGTGGGTTTGGCTGGGATTATCCTACATCCTGCAGGGATATAATAACTGGGAAAACGCTATATTTGATACCGCCACGTTGTGGGATGAGCGAGTAAACATTGCATGTCATTTCCCAGAATCCCTTGCTGCAGTGGGAGCACTGTATGCTACTGTACTGTAGGTGATAATGGTTGAAATATATATATATATATATATATATATATATATATATATATATATATACATACACATCAACCAGTACAATAATTTAAAAGGGGGGAATTAAAATGGTTGAAGTGGATAATGACAAGTATATACCGATCCAAAAAAACAACTCCTGAGCATGTATGTACTGCTTACATGGATGTACTATTAGCATGTACAGTGTTGTTTGTTACTGCAGTTACCAATTTATTTCCATTTTAAATATTTAATTTCTCTGAAATGGTGCAAGCAAATTGTATGAAAAGTTGCAAACGAATACATGAATGTTTTGTATCCAGAGTCAGGGGGATGAGATGAGATGGGGTCATGTTCATACAGTATTTGAACTGTACATTACTAAAAGAAGGCTTTTTTTCTATGCAGATACAGTATAGTGTTTCAAACACATGCTATACACACGTACACACACATACACATACACACACACACACACACACACACACACGAGGTAATGTAAAGATGTGGGTGAACAGAGCGAAAAAGATTGTACTAGAAACGCTTATTAACATCAAAGGAATGGGCCTAAAGCAAAAGTTTGAACAGCAGCAGCAGCTGCAGTACCCCTGATATCTATGGATGGGACAGATACCCCCTGCAGACGCACGCACGCACGCACGCACGCACGCACGCACGCACACACACACACAGGGAGGGGTCTGTAGTGTGACAGAGCACACCAGCTACGCCACCAGGCACTCCTTCTTGAATTAAAATAAAACTATCTCCTTACCTCTTTCTGGATGCCCCCTCTTTACCAACAAGAGGGACAGGACCAGCTCTCCTCAGCTTCCATTTTCCTCTTCCTTTCCTCTCTCCCTTGAAAACTTTCTGCACCTGAGACAGTGGGAGGGAGGGAGATAGAGCATGAAACAGCACCCCAAATCCTGTCCCATTACAAGCAGCACAGGCTTCTGTCCCTCTACTCCTCTGCCTCCAGTCATTTGCATGGGAGGGAGGAGCTGCTTGCTCTCTCTCTCCCTCTTTCTCCCTCTCTCTCCTCTACCTCTCTCCCTCCCTCTCTCTTTTAGAAGCTTTACACCTGCCATCCTGCCTACAGTATGTGATGATATCACAATGTCTCTCTTACATCACAGACAGGCTGACATCATCACACAGGCTGGCGGCCAGCAAGAGACAGAAATGCAGATAGAGACACACTGACAAATACATACACTGTAGGCACAGGCACCATGCGGCTTCTGCACCATAAAAGTTCATTTGAATCAAAAATAATGTCATCTTTTAAGTGAGGCGCTATTGAAATCTTGGGGGTCTAAGTGTCAAGACAATCTTGACATAAAACGGAGGCATCATTTTCAATCATTCAATAATGATGTGGTTTTGGATGACAGTATTCTATGAGATATCATGGGAAAATAATAGGAGACATAATGGAAATACAGTATCGTCCAATTTGTGACCATAATGGGAATATACATAGCGCTTCCTTCACAGGAAATAATACATGTGACATAACGGGAATGTAGTAAGTATGTGGGTTTGGCTGGGATTATCCTACATCCTGCAGGGATATAATAACTGGGAAAACGCTATATTTGATACCGCCACGTTGTGGGATGAGCGAGTAAACATTGCATGTCATTTCCCAGAATCCCTTGCTGCAGTGGGAGCACTGTATGCTACTGTACTGTAGGTGATAATGGTTGAAATATATATATATATATATATATATATATATATATATATATATATATACATACACATCAACCAGTACAATAATTTAAAAGGGGGGAATTAAAATGGTTGAAGTGGATAATGACAAGTATATACCGATCCAAAAAAACAACTCCTGAGCATGTATGTACTGCTTACATGGATGTGTACTATTAGCATGTACAGTGTTGTTTGTTACTGCAGTTACCAATTTATTTCCATTTTAAATATTTAATTTCTCTGAAATGGTGCAAGCAAATTGTATGAAAAGTTGCAAACGAATACATGAATGTTTTGTATCCAGAGTCAGGGGGATGAGATGAGATGGGGTCATGTTCATACAGTATTTGAACTGTACATTACTAAAAGAAGGCTTTTTTTCTATGCAGATACAGTATAGTGTTTCAAACACATGCTATACACACGTACACACACATACACATACACACACACACACACACACACACACACGAGGTAATGTAAAGATGTGGGTGAACAGAGCGAAAAAGATTGTACTAGAAACGCTTATTAACATCAAAGGAATGGGCCTAAAGCAAAAGTTTGAACAGCAGCAGCAGCTGCAGTACCCCTGATATCTATGGATGGGACAGATACCCCCTGCAGACGCACGCACGCACGCACGCACGCACGCACGCACGCACACACACACACAGGGAGGGGTCTGTAGTGTGACAGAGCACACCAGCTACGCCACCAGGCACTCCTTCTTGAATTAAAATAAAACTATCTCCTTACCTCTTTCTGGATGCCCCCTCTTTACCAACAAGAGGGACAGGACCAGCTCTCCTCAGCTTCCATTTTCCTCTTCCTTTCCTCTCTCCCTTGAAAACTTTCTGCACCTGAGACAGTGGGAGGGAGGGAGATAGAGCATGAAACAGCACCCCAAATCCTGTCCCATTACAAGCAGCACAGGCTTCTGTCCCTCTACTCCTCTGCCTCCAGTCATTTGCATGGGAGGGAGGAGCTGCTTGCTCTCTCTCTCCCTCTTTCTCCCTCTCTCTCCTCTACCTCTCTCCCTCCCTCTCTCTTTTAGAAGCTTTACACCTGCCATCCTGCCTACAGTATGTGATGATATCACAATGTCTCTCTTACATCACAGACAGGCTGACATCATCACACAGGCTGGCGGCCAGCAAGAGACAGAAATGCAGATAGAGACACACTGACAAATACATACACTGTAGGCACAGGCACCATGCGGCTTCTGCACCATAAAAGTTCATTTGAATCAAAAATAATGTCATCTTTTAAGTGAGGCGCTATTGAAATCTTGGGGGTCTAAGTGTCAAGACAATCTTGACATAAAACGGAGGCATCATTTTCAATCATTCAATAATGATGTGGTTTTGGATGACAGTATTCTATGAGATATCATGGGAAAATAATAGGAGACATAATGGAAATACAGTATCGTCCAATTTGTGACCATAATGGGAATATACATAGCGCTTCCTTCACAGGAAATAATACATGTGACATAACGGGAATGTAGTAAGTATGTGGGTTTGGCTGGGATTATCCTACATCCTGCAGGGATATAATAACTGGGAAAACGCTATATTTGATACCGCCACGTTGTGGGATGAGCGAGTAAACATTGCATGTCATTTCCCAGAATCCCTTGCTGCAGTGGGAGCACTGTATGCTACTGTACTGTAGGTGATAATGGTTGAAATATATATATATATATATATA